>NC_088933.1:39252500-39352500 GCF_038396675.1 Hydra vulgaris
CGATAGAACTAGCAAAGTTATACACTACATTGATCCATGCCAATTGCAGAAAGAAATTGACTTTAATTTAAAAAACGAGGGGGAAAATCTTCAAGAGATCTTGTGTATAACAGATAAAGTGCTAAAGTATGCTGTAAAAACAGGTATTTTTTAATTGTCACTAGATAGTTTTGGTTTGCTTTTCTGATTTGTTTTTCGAACAAAAAGCACTATGCAAAGGGTAGAGCGGGGCTATTTGAGCAATATTTACTAAATTTAACAGATCTCATGAACGGTGCGTCGGATTTACATAATTTTTTCACTATTAGAATTTTTTAATTTAAACCTTTACTTTATGTAAAACCACCTCAAAATTGTTCAGAAAAAATGTATATTTTTTGATTTTTATTAAAAAAATATTACTTAGAATTTATCGAGCTGCTCAACCTGCTCCAACGGGGTAGGTTAAGCAACTGTATGGGGCAAGATTACCAACCAACAAATAAATCAAGGTACTCGATATGTAACTTGTATAAACCATCAACAAAGCTATTGTTAGCATTAGGCTTGTCAATAACTTTTTTTTGTTTATACTTTTTTGTTTTACTTTAATGAATAAGCAAAAGAGAAGAGAAAAGTTAAGTCGTAAAAAAGTGTTATAAAATATAAAAATATTATTTAATTCAATTACCTTGAACTTTAAAGCCTGATTTAAAAATTACTAATTTAATATTAGGTTATGTCAATCGACCTTTGTTACCATTGTGTTACCATTCTAGCTCTCTAACTTTCATCTATTAGATGTGTTATCATGCAATGCGTAGTTTTCGAAATATTTTAATTGCATAACTTGCCCCCTAGCTCACCCTGCCCCACTGTAGCATTAATATCAGCGAAGTAACCAATTTCTTAAAAATAAAAGTTTACTAATGTGCCTCTATGCTTTATTAGATTCATTCTTCACTGTTCTTTAATCAAACATAAAATTTTGCTATTTAATTTTGAACAACAAAAATGTTTTAGGTCATCCTCGGTTTTTCAACCAATTGTTCTCTGGTTTGGACATCACGTGTTTGATGGGACAATGGATCAGTACAACAACCAATACATTAATGTAAGCTTTCGCTTTTTTTTTTTTTTTGTGCATTTAAAATTTAGAGGAGAATTTTTTCTAGAAATATTCTGCAAATTTTAATTTTTTAGGTTTACTTACGAAGTAGGACCTGTTTATATAATGATGGAAAAATACCTTCTCGACAAAATGAAGTCAATAATAGGTTATTCAAATGGTGATGCACAGATGTTTCCTGGAGGTTCAATATCAAACATGGAGGCTATGAGCATTGCAAAGTATCAGTAAGTTTTGTATTTCAATACAAAACATGTAACTTCTTCAAAAACTATAACGAATAAAAATATTTTTACGATAAATTATTTTACAAGTTTATTTTTTTAAATAAACTTGTAAAATACACTAATAACCTAGCAAAATAGTATGAGCAGCTAATGATAAACTAAAAAGCAAAAATTTTGTAAAAAATATTCAAACATTATCTTGTTAAGGAATTAAACAAAATTAACCAATTATCTTATTTGTTAACAAAAACTTTTTTTGGATATAGTTTTCATCCAAATCTTAAAGAAGAAGGTCTTTATGGAGGAAAGCAATTAGTAGCTTTTGTTTCTGAGGAGGCGCATTACTCATCTGATAAAGCTGCTGCGACATTAGGCATTGGCACCAACAACCTTAAAAAGATAAAATCTGACGAAAAGTATGAAAAAACATTATCTATTTTACCGTAAACTTTACTTATGTTTACAAATTGTTATTGTTTTTATTCTTGTAACTATTATTAATTATACTTTTGTTTTTAAACAAATTTATTTATTGCATAATATTTCTATTAAGTCAAATATTTATGTATGTATATATATATATATATATATATATATATATATATATATATATATATATATATATATATATATATATATATATAAAGATATATATATATATATATAAAGATATATATATATATATATATATATATATATATATATATATATATATAAAGATATATATATATATATATATATATATAAAGATATATATATATATATATATATATATATATATATATATATATATATATAAAGATATATATATATATATATATATATATATATATATATAAAGATATATATATATATATATATATATATATATATATATATATATATATATATATAAAGATATATATATATATATATATATATATATATATATATATATATATATATATATATATATATATATATATATATATATATATATGTATATATTTATATATGTATTAGAGGAAAAATGGTTGTAAAAGACTTAGTTGAACAAATTGAGGCAAGTTTGTTGCGTGGAGAAGAACCATTTTTTGTGTGCGCCACCGCAGGAACAACAGTTTTAGGTGCTTTTGACCCAATTAATGATATTGCAGACATATGCAAAAAGTATCGATTGTGGCTTCATGTTGATGGTGCTTGGGGAGGCGGGTCTTTGTTATCACGTAAATATAAGCATTTAATGGCAGGTGTAGAACGGTAAGTTCTCTTTTCATAAAGTTTGAATAAAAAAAGTTTTAAATAGTGCCCTAATATTCCTAAAGAATTTTTTAATGAAAAAAGTGCTCTTTTAAAAAATTTACAAAGTTTGGGGTTTAAAATGAGTTTATTAGGTATTTCTTCATTTAAAGAATAAATTAAACTTTAATTTCTGACTAATATTTTTAATCTCAGAAAATAAAAAAATGTTAAAGAAAATAAATATAGTACCATATTATACTGACGTTAAATCATTTTAAAAACACTCATATGTTAAAGGTTTCAAAAGTTTATTTGTTTGATCGGCAAAAAACTTTGTATTTATAAAAAATCCATTTTTTTGTGTAGCTTTGTTTTTTTTTAGGTCTTATAACTTCTTTTTAAGTATAACATAAAAAATAATTTCTGTTGAAACCAATAATTTCTCTTACCAAGAATTTTTAAAAGCTTCATTTTTTGTCAGGAAAATTTATTTTAAGAATTATTTTGTAATCTTTCCCCCTTCTTTACTATGTTCTTAAAAATCAAACCGTTCCAATATACATCCTTAAATTTATAAAGCCACTTTACAAATATTTATAAGTTAATTTTTAATATTAGAGCGGACTCTGTGACATGGAACCCTCACAAGCTAATGGGATGTTTGTTTCAATGCTCAATTCTTTTTACAAAAAAAAAAGACATACTTGCATCTTGCAATAGAGAAAGCGTTGATGGTGCATCTTATTTATTCCAAAAAGATAAACGACTATACAACGCCAAAGAGTGGGATCAAGGTGATAAAACAATACAATGCGGACGAAACGTTGACGTACTTAAATTATGGCTAATGTGGAAAGCCAAAGGTGACAAAGGTATGGAAGAGCAGATTGACCGAGTTTTCAATCTTTCGAGATACCTTGCAGATGTTATTAAAAAACGAGAAAATTTTAAGCTTATCATGGAGCCTCAGTGCACAAACGTTTGTTTTTACTACTACCCTCCTAGCATTAAAAAAATGAACGATGGTCCAGAAAAAAATGCTAAGCTACATTCAATTGCTCCAATTATAAAATCAAGAATGACACTAGAAGGAACAATGCTTTGTGGTTATCAACCATTAAAAGAACATGTCAATTTTTGGAGAATGACCGTTATCAACCCAGCCGTGACGTATGATGACATGGACTTTGTTGTAAACGAAATAGAACGTTTAGGGAAAGATTTATGATAAAAATTTATTATTTTTTGTAAATAGTTTCTGTACATTTTTTTTTCAAAATATAGCAATCTTATTATTTTTCCGTCTTTTTTTTTACAACTTGGTTTCTAATTATTTTTTGAAAATCTGTATCATGTAGCTAAACCAGTGCCGTTAACATACACAAGCAATAACGGCAAGAGTGGTATGGTAAAGTTTTAATATTTTTTTTTTTTTTAACTAAAGTTGCAAACAAAATTTTTTTAATTGAATAAAGTTTTTTAACATTAAACCTGCGTAGGACAGCAGAAGTTGTACATGATCTTTTTTTAAACAAATTTATTTTTTGCATAATATTTCTATTAAGTCAAATATTTATGTATGTAATATAAAATGGATTTACTGAACAAATACCTCAAACAAGGCGTTACTGATCGTGTTATTAAATATATTTACCAATTTTTGTATTGAAATTTAAAGTTATATAAAAAATATAAATACAATTAAGTTTTTTTAATTAAGTATAAAAGGTTTTATCGCTGGTATTTAATTACTGAAAATAGAATACCGTCAAGGGAATATCATTTTATTCGTTTTTTTTATCATCAATTATACTTTGGTAACAATCCAACAAGCACAAAGTTTTATTAAATCATATAATATTACTCTAATTTGTATTTATTAGATGCTAAAACTCACCGAAAAGACATCGTAATAAAGCGATAGTATTTATGTTCCAAAAATTTTGCAGTTGAAACATGGTGCTCCTACACCAATCACGATATAAGGAAACTTGAAAAAAATTCAGAAAGTAACAAAAATCCCTCATGTCTTAAGAAAGTATATTTATAAGGACGTATAAGAGGAGGCCTTACCCAAAACCTTTAAAAAATTGGAAGAGGTAGACTTATGTGCAAACTCTCTGCAAAGCCAACAAAAAGCGGATCATTGAAGTAAACGATCAAGTAATTACAAACTGTAAATACTTCTTTGTTTACTTCAATTGATAGGGACCTTTGTGAAGGTAAAATTTCTTATTTAAACCTAAATAAAGTTGAATAACTCACAAAAGACTCAAGTTATGTCAAAATAGATTTCAAAAACATTTGCATCTATGTTGAGTTGATATATAAAAAAAAAATATCCAAAAAACTGTGTTCAGTATCAAAATACAAGATAGCATGGATGGTTAAGCACCAACCAGCCTATACAACAAAGTTGAAAAAAACTAGTTTATATTTAAAAATGATTTATGCAGTGTTTCTTTGCAAACACCAAAATACTATAATTAAAATTTTTATCATTATTTTGGTTAAATAATTGCATTATTTTTAGAAAAACTTAACGCAATTTTTTGTGATTGATAACTTTCATGAGTATCTCACTTTTGTTTTATTTTATTTTTTTTAATTATTCTGCTGGAAGATTTTTATCAAAAAATTAATCTTAATTCTGAAGTTTTGTATACATACAAAACTTTAGCATCAGCAAATAAAACAGTATAAGTACATGCACTTAAACTGTTTTATTTATCACCTATTAGTTATGTAAATTTTTTAAAACGTTTGAAAACACCAATGTAACGGGGCTCTGTGATAAAAGTCGTCTTCTTCGGCGAGGATTTTCCATTACAGTCGTCCCCCGGTTAACGAACCCCCCTGTTAGCGAACTTTCGGTTAACGAACCGAAAGTTTGCCCAAAATCCTCCCCCGGTTAACGAACCGGAACTCGGTTAACGAACCGGGACCGCCAAATGGCGTGCACACGCGCGTGAAGGTCGGGCGCGCCGTCCAGCATTTCCCCCTCAGTTTTGTGAGTGTCATGGAAGCCTGGGAGGTGAATGGTTGTGCTGGGTGTGCTTTTGTTGTTTCATTTTTTTCTTTTCTTGTTTCACTAATATTTTTCATGCATTTTTGTGCTTTTTTCTAGGTTTTTTTCCCACTTGCGATTTTTTCGATTTTGCGATTTTTCAAAATGTCGAACCCTGCGAAAAAAAGCAGAAAAGTTTTCACTCTTGAAGAGAAAAAGACAATCATTCAAAAAGTGCAAAAAGGTGAAAAGCAAAGTGACCTGGCTAAGCAGTTTGGTGTGAATAAATCAACCATTTTTTGATAAGCAATGTTCATGTTCAATTTTTAGTTTTTTCTAAAACTTTGACAAGCAATTTTCATGCACAATTTCAATTTGTTTCAATTTTTAAAAGTGCATAAATCTCAGGTTTCAATCATTTCACCTTTGCCTATTTTATTTATCAAGTTGGACAATTTTTTGAATTTTTTCCCCCATTATTTCGGCAAAATCCACCAATTAAAAATTTTTTAATGGCGGCCTATGGAAAAACGCGTTTCGGTTAACGAACTTTTCGGATAACGAACTAGTTCGTACTCCGAATTGAGTTCGTTAACCGGGGGACGACTGTATTGTAATTTCTTTTTTGTAATTTTTGAAAAACGGCAAAAAAATAAAAAAATAAAAAATCAAAAGTGATCATTTAATCTAAATAAAAACCCGACTTTTAAAAGCTTTAAAAACGGACTGAGTGTACAAATAATTAAGAGATCGTTCAATCAAACATAAGATATGAAAATTCATAAATCGACAGAGGAAAGATGAGCCTAATTTTAATCTCATTTTTATAGTGCAAGAGGAATCATTGTCGTTTCCATGCCTTTATGATGTCATATGTTTTATGACTACTTCCATATTTAGAATACTTTATTAAAACTTTTGCTAATCTAAAAAAGGTTTAATCCATAAATAATTATTGCAAAATGGTATGTAAGTGTATTTCAAATTATTTTAAATAATTATAAAATGGTAAGTGTATTATCAAATATTGCAACTTTCACTATTTAAAAAACAAAAAATTTTATTTAAAAAAAAAAAAGCGAGAATAATATGTCTTTTTACTAGAATATATATGTAAAATAAAACAACCCAGAAAAATTTTTTTTAAATATATCTTCACGTCTGGATGTATTTTCGGTAATTTTAACAACTTTTGAAATTTTAAGGTAAGGAATGGTTGAGTTCAAATTTTTTGGGAACTTTTTTTAATACTTGCCCCAAATTTAAAGAATATGGTATTTTAGCTGCAAAAGTTTCCTCGATATATACTATTCCTAATACAGATAAATCTTAACTGCTATAGAGTACTAGTTATAAAAACAAATGCTTTAAAAACTAGATGCTAATGTTCTAAAATAAAATACTCAAAGATCATTTGTTTACTAAATATTTCTGATATCTGCTGCTATATCCGACACACACGCTTAATGAATTGTATCGATATTTTTTACATTTGCAAACTGTAGCTGATATATATTATTTGTATTCGGTGCTTGAAGATGTTGCAATATGTATGAGAAAGGTACAACAACAACAATGATAATAAATGACTACTAAAAAGCTTAGTGATAAAATAATGATAAAATTTTATAAAAATCTATTACCAACAATGAT
This sequence comes from Hydra vulgaris, assembly GCF_038396675.1. NCBI lineage: Eukaryota > Metazoa > Cnidaria > Hydrozoa > Anthoathecata > Hydridae > Hydra > Hydra vulgaris. The sequence goes on from NC_088933.1 coordinate 39,259,717, forward strand.
AATAAATGATAAAATCTAGTTGATTTGACTCTATAGTATTAGTGCGTTGGTTCACTGATATTTTTACACCTGAAACAGCAACATTTGCAGAAATAAAGGTCATTATTCATCATATGGAGATAATTCAGCTTTACATTTTCCATCTAGTATCATCAAAGCATGCTCAGAAAATAATATCCATTTTAAATTCCCAAATTTCTTAATATGAACACCTGTATAAATATCAAGTTCCAGAAGACTTATTTTATCATTAAGCTTTTTAGTTGTCATTTATTATCATTGTTGATAATAAATTTATTATTTGTAATCATTGTTGATAATAAAAATTTATAAAAGCTTACTTTATTTTATCATTAAGCTTTTTAGTAGTCGAAAACATTTATTTCTAAGATTTTAAAACTGCATCTAAAATGTGCCACAATTTGACGAAAAAATAAACAAAGGAATTAGCTTTTCAGTACGCAGAGACAAATAATATCTGCCCATAGTATATAGCATCTGTGAAATGGCTTTGTGGTTTTAAGACAAGGTAAAAAGATTTTTCAGTCAGAAAAACTTCAAGCGCTTCTCTGTCCAGAGCACTAAGTTTCAACAAGACACATGTTAACATATTCTTTGAAAAGCTAACAAGTTAAATTATCAAAACGAGGTACACTCGTGACTAACCTTTTTTTATTAACGCTGGAGATGATCCTATACCTCCCGTGATATTTTTTTTTGATTAAATGGTAAGGATCACATGTTAAATAATGGGCCTTCTGAAGTATTGGGTTTAGCAAATACTTCAACACTAGGACTCAGCACTACCCATATTAATACTTTAGATGCTCCTGTAAAAACTCAGATGTTAAACCTACAAAAGCATATAGTTTGGCTAAAAACATCGCATCGTCAGAATCTTTAATACAGCCATCACCATCAGAGTTTAAAATCTAAGCACAATGGCCTTAGCTATAATCAAAGATAATAGAAAAAAAATCAAATCAAAGAGAAAGAAACAGAAAAACGAAAAAATTCAAGAAAATAGCCTAAAGTGTTTTATTTGAAGATTAAAACATATTAAAAAAAATCAATACAAAAAAAAACAAAAAAATAGTATGATTCTATTGATTTTAGTGCTACCATTGAATGATGATTGCAAGCTCAGATGATGAAATATATTTATCAGAATTAAAAAAACAGAATATTGTAAAATGAGCAGAAAAAATCATTGTATTGTATGTAATGGACAATATGGTAATGGACAATAAAAACCAACGAAGAATGGTACATGCGCAAGGTATGTAAAGGGTGGGATTATGAATCTTGTGGCTTTAAAGGTGCAATTAACTTCTTCTGGCGAAAAAGGTTTCTGATCCCTTTTTTTAGTTTTTGACATTGACTAATTATATGAGGATATTATTGTTTATTAATAATGTAAAACTCTTAATAAAGCTGTAATTATCATAGAATTATATAACTTTAAGTACAATCTGATTTTTAGAAGTCTAGTTTACAGATTGTTATTCTTAAAAGACTCATTAGTTTTTGAAAAAAAGTTACGGCTCATTTCATAGCACAAAGTGGCTCTTTCATTAACATGATGCAATGAAAAAGCTTTTTTCTCTCTTATATTTAAACAAATGTTTGACAGACTATTAGCATTGTTCAAATTTATTTAAATTTTATAATATTACCTATTAAAGAAATTATTAAAAAAAATTATTAAAAAAAAGTTAATCGAAATTGAGTTTTTTTATTTCATTTTTTTTTATTTCGTTTCATTTTTTTTCATTTCTTTTTTTTATTTTTCACTTCATTTCATTAAATTCTAATTCTTATCGGTTCAGAAGTTATTCTGGAAATACAAAATGGGGGAATTTTGCCACCAATTTATATTAAAAAGAGATGAGTTTTAATTCCATAATTAATATTATTTACTCTCTTTTTGTTTTGGTAAATAATTTCTCAAGTTATTTGGTCTTTTAATCATTTAAATTGATCAATTATTAACAACAATGCCTCGAAACTGCAAGAGAGAATTCGTCATTAGTTAGAGTGCAGAAAAAATGGAAAAAGCTATTGCAAAAGTTAAAGCTAGCGAATTATTTTTTTTTTTTTTTTTTTTTTTTTTTTTAGGTGCCCCAAGAAGTCCTTACGGTCTTATCACAGAGCACCGCGGAAGTGCATTTAACCGGGAAGTTCACGCCTCCTTCCTTACCGTGGCGCGAAACTTTGTCCAGAGCTCGTGTCGAACCTGGATCTCCTGCTTATAAAGCAAGCGCTCTAACCACTGCGCCACGGCCGCATAAATTAAGTTACAAGCAAGCTCCAGAACTATACAATATACCTGAAAAACATTTGAAGAAAATTTTCAATATCCAGAAAGAATAGCCGGGTTTGGTACGTTAACAACTCACGACTTTAAAATTATTTTGTTTCACTTTTTAAAAAAATTGAGTTACTGGTAGTTTTCTGTAGCTCAGAATAATGTTTTTCTAATGTATTATAAGTTAAAAAGTTGCTGAAAAAACTTAATTTATAAAAAAAGTTTTATATGTCGTCTCCTAAAAAAATTTTTTAAATCGTTTATCTCAAAACTCAAAAATATGAAGATAGAACAAAAGAATTCTATCATCGCAAACTCTAAGCTATGTGACTGAATCCTTATTGGTACACATGCTTTGAGTTCTAAATAAATGGGGCCTCGGCTTACTGTTCTCTGAAGTTCAATTTGTGTTGTTCGACTATTTGAAAAAAACAAATCAAACTGCCTTATTCAAGAATGGAGATTTAACGATTGAATGAAACATGGTTTGGAAGCAACGCTGATCACATGAATGAAGCCAACGCAAAGCACTGAGAATTTCAACAGCGAGAGCGGAATGGATTTTTTGAAATACTTCAAACTTACAAAAATGCAGACATATTGGACAAGCCTTTAAATGTTTTCAACTGTGAAAAATCGTTTTGAATTGTAATCAAGGTTCAAAAACAGTCTTAGTTAAAAATAGAGCAAGGCTTTTTATTGGTGGAAAAATAATTAGATCTATAAAGTTCACTTTTTATTGGTGGAAAAAAATGATTAGACCTATAAAGTTCACTTTTTATTGGTGGAAAAAAATGATTAGACCTATAAAGTTCACTTTTTATTGGTGGAAAAAAATGATTAGACCTATAAAGTTCACTTTTTATTGGTGGAAAAAAATGATTAGACCTATAAAGTTCACTTTTTATTGGTGGAAAAAAATGATTAGACCTATAAAGTTCACTTTTTATTGGTGGAAAAAAATGATTAGACCTATAAAGTTCACTTTTTATTAGTGGAAGAAAATGATTAGACCTATAAAGTTCACTTTTTTTTGTTAGAAAAATGATTAGACCTATAAAGTTCACTTTTTATTGGTGGAAAATTGATTAGACCTATAAAGTTCACTTTTTTTTGTTGGAAAAATGTATCATTAGTAAAAAAGTTATTTACACTGTCAATAATTGCTGCAATGCCAACGGTAATTATTTTCCACCTTTTGTTGTCTAGAAAACAAAACATTTTTGGACTCAATAGGGTATTGATGGAGCTCCTGGTATGTGCAATACTGTCTCCTTTTGGTTGAATGGAGTAGGATCAATTTGTACAATGAATTAAATCTGTGTTCCTTTTAAAATCCTTCATTCCTTTTAAAAATGCAAGTTCTCAATTAGTCTGGGAAAAAATACAATCAGCGAGCAAATTAATTGAAAGGAATTTTAAAAGATACCTGCAAGTAAGAAATCAAAATAAAAAGTAAATAAATAAACAGTCAAAGTTGCAGTCGAAGGTATCATTGAATCACTAACAGAATCATTGATTTTTGAACAAGTAAAAAAAGCAGAAAAAGATTGAAAGCCAAAAAGCAAGCCAACTATTGAAACAAAGAAAACTGACGTTTGACATTGAAGAAAATGAAGAAAATAACCATGGTTAAAACGAAAATTCAAAGAAGAAAAAAAATGCAGCAAAGCAAAGTATCAAAAATCCATTCAATAGCGCGACAGCAGATCAACAAAACCATTGGTTACAATGCAAGGAACGATCTTGTCGAAAATGGATTTGTGAAAAATGTCGACCAAAAAAAAATGAAGCAGATTTTTATTGCTCACTAAAATGTAAAAAATAGTAAACTTTTAAATCTCTCATATTTTATAATTTGTAAACTAAAAAGTTTTTAATTTGCATGGATGATTTTAAAACTCTATTTTTATTTTACTGAAATTTTTTTTCTTAACTTATTTAGTTTTATTAGATTGGATTTATTTTTAAATAAAACTTGCTTTTATTTTTAAATAAAACTTAAAGTTAAAACTAAATGTAAATGATTTTTGAAAATTTTAATAAAATTTTATATTTATGTTGTTCAATATGTTGTTTTATATTTACGTTGTTGTTTTATATTTATCTTGTTCAAAAAAATAGTAGTTACAATAAACAAAGTTCTTCTACTTATATATTTGGTGCTCAAGTTATTTAAAGAACTGGTGACAAAATTACCCCAATTTACTTTCTCACTCTCTCTTTCTTGCTTTCTCTCTCTTTCATTCTTTCTTTCTTTCTCTCTCTTTCTTTCTCTCTCTTTCTTTCTTTCTTTTTTTCTTTCTTTCATCCTTTCTTTCTTTCTCTCTCTCTCTCTCTCTCTCTCTCTCTCTCTCTCACTCTCTCTCTACAATTTCCTCTATATTCATTATAGATATTCGGGATACGGCTTAAATTCTTGACGCACCAGACGCTTTTAAATAACCCAAAATTTTGTTAAGTTTAATTAGTTATTACTATGTTTTTTGGATGCATAACTTGAATTTATTCGGTTGCACAACCGTCAGTATTACAGTTAATTTGTAATATTATAAAGTAACTGTTTTTAAATAGCGCACATGAATATTTAATAAAAAACAAATATGAAGCAAAAATTATGATTAAATTAAAAAGAAAACCAAACCTAAAAAAAGTAAAAGTTGATAAAACTAGTTATGCAGATTATTTATTTATGCAGACTATTTATTTTTAAATATTCCAATACTTTTATAATTATTATAATCATTTATTAATGCTTTTATTAATGTTATATACATTTGTTTCAAACAGTTTTTAAATTACCTTCGGATTTCTAAAACTTTATTTCTTTGCTATTTCTTGTCCCGATTTCAATAAAGGAAATCTTTTCTCCACTTCGAGATAAGGTTGGTCTACTAGTCAACTGGTCAAAGGTTGGTCTATTGGTCATTAAAAAGGTTTTGGACAATGACAAAAACGTAATTGGTATTGTTCTTCTAAAATCTTTTTTATAAAGTGCATAAATAAGCGGATTGATTATTGAGATTATGAATCTCAGAAGAAATATAGTCTCAAAAAATTCGCTTGGGAGTTCTGAGATCGCGGGATGATCTAAACATATGAAGCATTTTACCAACAAATATGGGAAGCAAAATAAAACAAAGGAGACAAACATAATGCAATTAACTATGACGCCTTTTAACTCTCTTGACCAAACTTTTTTGGATTGTATTCCTGGATTCCTTTTTGAAAGCCGTCGAATTAAAGAAAACAGCCAAATATATTGAAACAACAAAACAAACATTGGTATAAATGAAAACAATGCAATTGTTGTAACCGTATAAATTTTATCATTATGCAAAACAGCAAGCAGTCTTGTATGATTATTTGGTTCACTAATGTAAGGTACTACCCAGCTAAGTTGTATGAGCGTAACAAATGCTCCAACAACCCACGCGGTAAACGATAACACTATTAGTCTTTTTCTTGTAACAATTACAGTACAACGGAGTGCATAATAAAGCAAAACAAATCGCTCACTTGATAACAACAGTAAATGTAAGACAGAAGTAATTGTCAAACCATTTGTTATAATGTCGCTCGATGCAAAATAAGCGAGATCAAAAACCTGATGTACCGTTGAGCAATCTTTAAAAAGGGTGTAATAATAAGGCATTATATGAATAAATATAGAAACACCTGATACTAAATCGGTAACGGAGAGGCTAATCAGCAAAATATTTGCTACTGTTTTACGTAATGTATGGTTCTTTAAGAATAAGTAAATTACTAAAAAATTAGCAAAAATGATTAAAAAGACAAGAACTAAAGCTGGAATATGAACTGCCGCTTTGAATTCGATTGTACATGTACTAAGATGCCTTTCTAAAGTATCTTTTATTGAGTTGGTTGCTGATATGTTCATTTCGCAAATTTTAGAGTCTGTTGTTGCCATATTAGCCTTGTATATTTTTGAGTCATTTATTGACACATTCATCTTGTTTATTTAAAAAATATTTTAACGTGGGCGAGAATACAAATTTGTCATTAATTTTGACAACTCTCGATAATATTGGTGACTTTAGAATTAAACCACTCGTTAAAATCAAAATTCATGGAAATCTAAATACAGGTAGGAAATTATTATATTAAATATGCAACAATTATAAAAACCATAACAACATGTCGACTTCATACTTTTTAATATACGATATATTATATATAATTTGTTATACAAAAATCTCGCATACATAATATCATATCCAATATACATTACATGTTAATACTTGTATTTTTAATTTTTTCATGGTTTTATGTTTAATTTTTTTATGATTTGTTTTTAATTTAAATTCAAGATCACATTTTAATTTAACGAGATCTGGTAAATAGTTATTTAAAATTTTGGTTTAATTTGAAAAAGGGAAATGACCAAAGACAAACTAGAATTCTAATTGTCCCAAATTTGACCGAAAAAACTTAATCTATTTGGTTTTTTTAATTTGCAGACTTTTCTTAAATTTTTTATTATTTCTTTTAGTTTTTTTATTTAAAAACTATTAGTGTTGAGTCTTTGTTTTTATCAATTTATTTCTCAACTTTTTTTTTCCCACACCTCCACCACGGTTCTTAACAGAACAAAAATTATTTTATTTATACTTCCTAACAACTACTTCTAAACAAGTTCATAGATGTCTAAACAATTTCATAGATGTCTAATGGGTGTGTCACGTTCATTAGTCAGAATGTGTAATTGCTAAAGCAGCATGCTCAAAAACATTTCTTTGTCATGTCAGATAAACGTTATTGATGGGCCGACTAATTTACCAACAGTTAGAGTTAAAAGTTTTGTGTTTTATGAATTATTTGCCAAAAAAGCAATTCTGTTAATTACTTGCAGCCTAGGTACAGTTGCAGTTATGACCTTCTAGGTCAAAGCTACAACTTCTACTAAAGTTAAGCCTCATCATGTTGTTGAATTATTCGCCAGCAGCATGTTTGAGATCTAAGCTAGATAACGTTTTTTCAACATAGATAACGTTTTTCCAACATAGATGACGTTCTTTCAACATAGATAATGTTTTTCAAACATAGATAACGCTTTTTCAACATAGAGAGATAACTCTGAGATAAAGTTTATCTTAAGAACCTTCCGACACAATCGCAATGACGTTTAAGCATTGTTTTTATTGTGTATAACAATGACATCTGCCACAATTGTGTCAAATGGTATTGCTTTATCTCAAAATAAGAAGAAAAAAACTTCTCTACAAACTCTCAGAGAGATGTCATTAAGATTTTAATCTCAATGACATCTCTCTGAGATTTAGTATTAATTATTATAATAATAATTTAAGCTCCCCTCATTTTTGAGGGGGTTACAAATTTTATATGGCCATATTGTCGTTCCCAGCATCCATGTATTGCATTATTTTGCAAAGCATCTTAATTTGACATAAGTATAAACATACATATGGAAGTTAGCTCAAACACCAAAAAATCCAGGATCCGTCACTGCTGAGTTTTTAATGAACTTTTTATATTTAAACCTTCATTGTATATATTTGTTTAAGGTTTTCAACCACACTTATGCTATACAAAAATTATGCGTAATAGATGGGGTAATCGATAAAAAAGTTTTATTTTTTGAAATTAATGTAAATAAACTTTAGTAATAATACTAAAGTAAAAACCTCATTTTTTAGTCATTCATTTAAATTTTTTTCTTTCTAATATAACAAAATATCAAGCCACAGGCAAAACAAACATGAATAATGCCCTTTAGTTTGATGCATGATATTTAAACATAAACATTTATTATATTATTGTTATATTGTTTATATTATTGTTTATATTATTGATTTTAATTTGATGCATGGTATTTAAGCATAAACATTTGTTATATTATTGTTATATTGTTATATTTGTTATATTATTGTTATATTGATTCATCAAAATGGATAAAATATGTATGTATAAGTACATTTATACAATTATATATGCGGATAAATATGTGATATGCAATGTGTATTTATATAAACTAAAATATAAAACAAATAAATTTAAATCTGATAGAAGTTAAATATAATGCTGTGCAAACATAAAATATAACTTTGAATCAACTTAAAATATAAGGTTTCGCCAACATAAAATACAACGTTGTGCCAACGTGAAATACAATGTTGAATCTTGAATGAATTGTTCCTCCACCTTAAAAGACTTAATTTTTCCTATTCACCGCCTATAAACTTCTTAAAATTTTTAGAGCTCCTGTATACCAAAAATTAGAAAGAAGTTATCTTTTAGTGACTTTCAAATCTGGAGTCCTATTTGGGACTCCACTTTCCTGTTATGTGCTCAATACACCAATGAGTTACCATTAAAACATCTGATTAAATTGTTACATGGAGAACCTAAAAGCGGTGAAAAATAGAGTGGGCCTATTGGAAGCTTACGTGACAAAGCAACCAGTTTTGAAATTAACCTTTTTTTACTGAGGTGGAAATTTGTAAGCCTCTAATTAATTTGAGACATGATGCAGTGAACATGATGCAGTGAACATGATGCAGTGAAAATGATGCAGTGAACATGATGCAGTGAACATGATGCAGTGAACATGATGCAGTGAACATGATGCAGTGAACATGATGCAGTGAACATGATGCAGTGAACATGATGCAGTGAACATGATGCAGTGAACATGATGCAGTGAACATGATGCAGTGAACATGATGCAGTGAACATGATGCAGTGAACATGATGCAGTGAACATGATGCAGTGAACATGATGTAGTAAACATGATGTAGTAAACATGATGTAGTGAACATGATGTAGTGAAAGACTTTTCTACAGACCAGTATTATAGCTATCATATAGTTAAACCTATATGCAGTGGTCATGTAATAAAAAAATTATACATTTTTTTAGTTCTGACTACCCCATCATTCCCGGGCTTTTGGTAAAGCATTTTCATTAAAAATTTTTTTGGAGGATTTTCTGACAGCATGTAAAAAACCTTCCTAACTCATCTTCTTTTAAAAGTAAAACTAACACTATTTTATTTATATTAATTCTCCTGTTTGTACAAGACAGTAGAATAGAGATATTTTTCCCGCGGTTTCTTATAAAGCATTTTCATTAAAAATAAATAAAACCATTTTCATTAAAAAAAAATTCATTTAGTGTTTTTGCTCAATATTTTTTAATTAAACTCAAACTATTACATTTATTACAATATAAAATAAACTATTATATTTATTAAATGTTATTGCAAAATATATTCATGGTTACCCCATTTTAGAGAGGTAGCTAAAGTTACCCTGTTTGAAGAGATAACTAAAGCTATATAACTGTACAAAAATGTTTATTTGAAGAGTTTAGATTTAAAAAAAAAAGATTTGGGATTATTCCAAACCTTTCATTCAACTCTTATTATGTAATATGGCAGAACAAACTATATTAAATTTAAGTTATTGTCAATTATGTAGGAAGGATAAAAGTTTCAAAAACATTCTTAGAAACTCCCTTATAAAGTGCACCATTTATTTGCTTGTTTATTTTTTAAATTAATATTTGAGCAAATTAGTAATTGAAACACACAATTTATTTCTTGTTTGTGGTGACTCACATTTGATCATTGTGTTTTTATTATTAATTTACTCAAGTTCAAATTCTAGGTTTTATTTTTGAAGTTTTATTCTTGAGTTTTTGCTTTAAACAGCTTTTTTGATAGCTCATTATTGATATTAAGGTGATAAACTTAATAATAATATTACGGTGATAAACTCATTAATAATATTACGGTGATAAACTCATTAATAATATTACGGTTATAAACTCATTTTTAATATTACGGTGATAAACTCATTAATAATATTACGGTGATAAACTCATTATTAATATTACGGTGAAATAACTTGTTTGATTTATTGTAGCGATAAAACTCTGTATAACATATGTGAAATGTAATAAATGATTGCAAACTTAATATAGTATGACAAGTAAAGCTTAACTTGAATTGGTTATTTAAAGAAGATAACCATATATGACTTTTTTTAACGTTTTTTATTTGAAACACTTAAGTTTTTTTTCAAGTAGCTTTAAACGACTTGAGATTTTTTAATAACCTAAAAAAACAATAAAGTAGAAGTATAAAGAGGTATAAAGCTTTATATTTACAAGATACATCGTTTTAAACTTTGTTGGTTGGCGAGTCCTCAAAAAATACCAACTAATTTAAAAAAAAAACAATCTTAAAACTTTATACTGAAGAATAAAATGTGTCAATTGCCGATTAGCCGACTAAATTCCTTTAAAACTGACTATAAGTTGAAAATAGCCTTCTTTGGGGGTGCGGGCGGGGATAATATTGTAATAATATAAATTTGTTGTTTGGCTGATCACGCTTCAATGTTGTAAAGTTCGAAGTTTTAAAATTGTATCCTAATGTTGCAATCCATTTAATAAAAGCTTCACTTATAATTTCACGGTCAAAATATTTTCCAATTCAATTTTACAAATGTATTTTGCTAGCAATGTTAATTGACAAACAATTTCCGAATTCAATGTAAAAAAGTTTTTCCTGTGTAAGATATTTAATTTTTGATATATGATTTCATTGTAAAAAAGTTTTTCCTGAAAAATATATTTGTTTAAATGTCTATTTAGATATTTTTTATCAAACTGAGTTAATATATATTATCTGTATTTCAAATATATTTTTCACAAATTTCGTAACTATATTGTTTAAACTAATTTATTTATTGATTTGTCCGAATAAATTTATTAATTGAATTGTTCAAATTGATCATGGTTGTCATTGTCCCGGTTTTTTTTTTAAAGAAGAAGCAATGAAAACCTTAATTTTAAATAGTTTGCCGCCTAAGAAATAATTAATTTATTGATTATAGTAGTCATAGTTTTTAAGCCGCGTCAGCGATAGTTTTGAGTTATGACTTTCTTATTTTCTAAAATTCTAAAATTCTTTAATTAATAATGTTTCCTGTTTCTATAATAATGTAAATAGAACAGATAAAGTTTTTAGTTATTTAAAAAACATATTAAGAAAGCAAGATCTTCACTGCTTTGTTGAAAATGAAAATTGTCAAGAGGCAAAAATTATATATACTTTTAAGTAATTTTTTGAAGTAGATTAGTAGGTGTTATGTTCCATATTTTATTAGTTTTATAAGTACCACAATTCAACGTTAAAATAAATCTCATTTGTCACTAAAATAAGAATTTTAAAAAATGTTTAGATAGTATTATCATTATTTTATTTATCGTTATTATTTTAGAATTTATTGAATTGTCATTGTTTAAATTGTAAAAACATTTTGTCTGAAAATTAAATAAAATGCATAGTTTAAATTAAATACTTATCGATTTAGATTTTATCGAATTAGATATTTATCGAATAAGATATTTATCGCGTCACGTTTTTGACACATTCAATTTATTGTTTATTGTAATGACTTTATAATTAACAGAATATATAAAGCTATGATTCGATTTGATAAAAAAAATGGCTTCCTAGGAATGTCTCCAGCTTTTTCCCCCTCAAATTTAAAATAGTTCTAACTTAAGTATTTTCAAAATTTTCTTTGAACTAAAAGATTCTATGAGCTAAAAGATTTCATTGTGTTTTTATATCAAAATTTTATTAATGCATTCATAGGTTTTAAAACTTTTTTATTTATATAGATATATACAATCATATTAAAAGTTTTTTTCTTCTTTATCTGTAGCATAATCAATATTAATTATGATTGTCATGATATTTTCCAGGGATTGAAACTACATTAGATTTGCAGTTAGGCTGACCCTAATTTAGGTTTCTATCAACATTTGATATAAACTGCTTCATTGCATACCTCCACACTTGTAATAACTTTATTACATATTTCCATACTTGTAACAACCTCATTACATATCTCCACACTTGTAACAACTTTATTACATACCTCTATACAAGTAACAACCTGATCATCAATCTCTTTATAACAACCAAAATTGTTAATTCTAATACTTCTAATCTTTTTATAATTACGTTTTCTTAAAAATGGAATCTTGGTTGTACATAGCACCTTTTTAAAAACATTTTTTCTCTTTTATAATTTGGTGACTATACGGTGACCAATCATCACTTTAAGTTTTTCTTATATATTTTCCCTAATATATATCTGAGAAATTTTTTTTCTTTCTCTTTTGATCATAATATTATGCCGTTGAAGAAATGTTACACCCTACATAAATTTACAAACAAAAATAATGGCCGGAGCAAGAAGAAGACATTATTTTTGTCTTATCGCCGAGCACCGTGTTACCATATATAGTTTTTACAAAATTTTTTCCAAGAATATAAAGTATAAACTAAGAAATAAGATAGATATTTACAAAAATATTAACATTAAAATAAGATCGTCTTAATAAAAGGTAATACCATAAATAAATTAGATAAAACAAAAAACCAGAAAAAGAAAGAAAAAGAAAGAACTAAAAAGTTTTTAATTTATGCAGTTAATGATAATGAATAATGTCAGTATTTATTTAATTTAGTTTTCGAATTTAAAGATTAATTAAATTTAAGATTAACTTAAATTATCTACTTTGTTTTTTAGTTGATGTAGTGTTTAAGATGATTTTATTTTATTGATCTATTTTAAAAGAAACACTTAAAACAGGATAAACCAAAATCTGTGTGCAGGAAAATGCAAGTTGATATTATTCAATTAAATTAATTTATTGAAATTATTAATAAACAATATTTTCCTTTGATACGACATACAAATCTTTTGAGTCAGAACTGCGTGTGATTCTATGAAAAAATTGTAATGACTGTGATTATCCATATTTTCTTTGAGTCCCAATCTGCTTATAAAAATCGTTGTTATTTTATTTTATGAAAACGTTTCTTTGTATCTAAAAACGTTTCTTTGTATTTTATTTTTTTAATTGTATGAACAGCGAAATATATATTAAATAAAAAATTGCATAGATTTTACGTGGTTTTAATGCTTTGCAACTGAGTCCTCAGTTAACACACGACGTGTAAAACACGTTCAGACGTCTTAAGCACATTTTTAAACGTTTTAAAAACGTAGTGCGTTTACTGGGTTATCGGTTAGTGCATGTAGCATGCAAATTTTAAATCTTTTATTCAAGTAATAATTTTGTTGTAAAAATACACATTTTTTGTAAATATAACAAGTTCTCTTGTTATATTTAAATTTTCTAAACCACTTAGGTTTTGCTGTCAATATCATCTACTATGCGGTTAGACAACATCATTGACCACATAGAAATCGAAAGACAAGTTGCGTCTCTTGAACCAAATGCAATTTACTTAAAAAAAAATGTTTCACAGATTACTTAAAAACTATTTAAAGAGTCAATGATTTAAAAATAATTTCCTAGAACAACTAATTCAAAAGGAAAATCTTAAAAATAGAGGATCTATCGCAGACAAAACAAAAATTTTCGATATTTTTCATAGTTCCTCTACCACATATTTATACCCTAAAAGTTTTTTTTTGGAAATCGTCGTTAATATTTCCTCTGATATTTTCAGTCTTTAGTTACAACTTTTTGTTTTTGTTTTTTGTTTTTAGGTGCCCCAAAACGACCTAACGGTCTTGTCATAGAGCACCGCGGCAATTGTGAAAATTCCTTTTTGCAATAGGTTTGATCGTCTTCAATTATGCACAAGCTTTCTCGGTTAAAAAGTTTATGTAGCTTTCTTGTACGACGAATCGATTTAATTTCTCCTCCAATGGATCGCTTTGGAGATATCTTTTTATGATATGCTTTATGCTCTTGAGATCTAAGTACTTTTCCTACCAAAGCTTGGCTGCATTTAAATTTTATCGCAAGATCTCTCTGCCACTGACATGGATTTGTCTTTATGGAGCAAATGATTGATTTTGCTTTATATTTGTTTTTAAATCTTTTCTTTTTTCCAATTCCAGCTTGTTTATATTGTCACAAAATAAATCCAACGGATGATCGAGAAACACCGATCAGTTTTGAAGTCTCAACTTTTGACAATGAAGGATTTTGAAGAAAAATTTCTAAAACTTTTTTTCGATTTAATATTTGCTCACTCATTTTAATCCGATAGCAATGATAACCAATAGCCATTACCATTACAAACAACAACAGATTTGCTACAACATATAATCAACAACAACACATTTGCTACAACATATAATCAACAACAACAGATTTGCTACAACATATAATCAACAACAACAGATTTGCTTCCGTGTGCAAAAAAACATTAGCTACAACACATAATCAACAACAACACATTTGCTTCCATATGCAAAAAATAAAAAAAATTTGTCAAGTAGTTTTTGAGTAATTAACGATTAAAAGGTGCTGAATTTTATCGTGATCAACCAATAATACAGTAACATTCGTAATTTTTTTAACATACTTAATATAGCTTTTGAAGGCTACACTTTCCCCATTTTAAGTCCTATATATTTTCACAAAATGGGACATTCAAGATTCTAATTGAAATATTTTTTTGGACAAAAAAAATTTTTCTAATAAAATAAATCAATTCCATTTATTTCATTAAGAATGTGGAACACACTTCATTAAAGTTTCCTTTTGAACATTGCGTATAGGTTGCTTTTCTGAGAGAAACATTATATAAGTAAATACTTTACGTATAGAACAATTTTCTGTAGAAAATGTAAAAAAGTAACTTCGTCAAAACCCTCCAGTCATATACGGCACGATCGTTTTCAATTATTCTGTTTGTTTGTTTTTTAAACCCTTTGAAACAATATTGGCCAGATTAATTTTTTTCAATCTTTTTTCTGCTTTTCCGATTCTTTGATCACTATTAATTCTTTGATCAATGCTTGATATGAATAGATGCCTATGCTCAAGTATTAAAGTCGGCTTAAAAATCAAAAACACTAATTTCTAATTCGGTAAACAAGATGTTTTTTCAATGTTCATTCCATTTAAAGATTAATTTCTATATTGCGTCAACCTTTCAAACATTTTTTTTAATTCCTCAAATGTATGTCCAACTCTGCAAATATATATCAAACTTCTCAAATATATGTTTAACTTCCCTAATATATGTCAAACCCCTCAAATATATATCCAACTTCTCAAATATATGTCCAACTTTTCAAATATATGTCTAATTTTCATAATACTAAAACTCTTAAAACATATGTTTTTTACATATATTGGTGAACGAGGTCCTGTTTTATATGTTTTACTTATTTTATCAGCATTGTGTTTGAACCGGCTCTTATCTATTCATTTCCATTAGGTTACTAGACGATATTTTGTGTGACTTTTTTTTCGTGTGAACTTTGGAAAGTTGCAAGATTTTTGAAACAACAACCTTTAAAATACCTGGACATAACTTTAAAAATCTATAACTTGGGCACAAGCATTAAAGATATCAGAAAAACTCTATGTAGTGATAAATATTTATATTTGTACCATATACTATAGCATTAGTATTGGGTGGAGCTAAAATTGTTTTTGCCAACTGTTACCAACATTTATCATTTTTCTTTTGATACAGTTTTTACATCTGATGCAACTACTTTTATGTATTTTTCAAATTGTTTTGATGATAGACTTTGGAAAATTCAGATTTGTACAAAACCTGCACATCCATGTTTCAATTTACGGATGCAATAAACTACATTTGCTTATAGGTCTCCAATGCTTTTTTATTAATTAGAAGATGTAGTAATAATTAAAACATTTGCATAAAAACAGTGTACCAGGTGACCCATAAATAAAGTTCAACTAATTAAAAATATGGCCCATATATATATTTTTTGATTTATTAGAAGCTACTTTATTATGAAAAAAAAAAATTTTTAAGGTAAAATAAGAAAATGCGGAATAATTGTAAAGAAGTAAAAGTATTAAATAATTTCTTTCCTAAACACTAATGTTTTGTAATGATACGCAAACTAAGTTTTGTTATTTTTCATTTAAAAAAAATTTAGTTATTAAAAAAATATCAACATAGTTATTAAACTATATAATTATAAAATTTAGTAACTTAAATTACTGTTTAAAGTTTCCGAAAAATTTTCATTTTTATCATCCTCATTTATATTTTTCTTTTATACATAGTTATTTAACTTACAAAAATATTGTATGGGCAAGCACAAATTACACAATGTTGAAAAAAATTTATTCAAAACAAAAACATGCTTGCAGAATTGTTGTTAGAGCAACAAGAAATGTGCATTGCGAGCGACTTCTAAGTAAGCTTGGATCATTAAACATGTACAAAATTAATATATATATTTAGTCTTACAATACATGTATAAAATAAAACACGAACTATCTCCAGCAATATTTAATCAATATTTGACTAAAATAAGCCATAAATACCCCACCAGATTTTCCGGAAACAATTTTGTAACTCCAAAATTTAATCTAAAGTTATGATACTTATTCTATTCAGTATCGGGGGGCGTTTTTTATGGAAAAGTTTTAAACAGATCGTTCATAATAAAAAACAAACACTTACGCAATTCAAAGCTAATTTAAAATATCATTTAGTAAATATGGCTTTTAATATTGTTAATATTGCCAGTCTTTTTTAGAAGTTATCTAAATAAATTTATAATGATACATTAACTTAAACAACTTTAACATGTTAACTACCAAAAAACTAAAACTAATAAAAAGATCAACTATTATTATTAAGAATATGTCTTTATCACACTTCTTTAAAAATGTTTACTTTTGAAAATTAAGTCTTGAAGTTTAAAAAGTTTTAGTTTATTGTCGAAACATGCAGTATCTTTTTGTAAATTATCTTATATTTATTTTATTTTTGACACTTTTATACATTTTATATTGTTGTGGATGGAATTTTATTCATTTTATTATAAAAACGACAATACGAGGCAATATGTATATATATGTATGTGTGTATTTGTCATGTGCTTATGTGTGTATATACACATATATATTTATAAATTTTATATCTTTCTTAACTAGATTTACATTTAATTTTTTAGTACTCTTTTGTTTCTTAACTTCTTATACTTGACGTTTTGTAAAGATTTTTAATATTTTACGGACTAAATACGGTTAATACGTAAATACGTAAAATACGGTTGTAATGGGGCTCGGTGATAAGGCGATAATAGGGCTCGGTGATAATTGATGCCTTCTTCTTGCTCCAGCCATTTCCTTTTGTCATATTTGTACGTTTTATATATTCTTAACGGCGAAATAAATGAAACTACAACTGTGTGTACTTGAGAAAAACACAAAAATAAAAATAACTTCATTGGAATTCGTTTCATCAACCCAAATTTTAACTTCAAAATTTTAAAACTAATTCAATGTAAAAAATAAAAGAAGATCATGGATCATATAAATTTTATAAAAATCTTTCTCTTAAAACAATTCATAAAACAAATAATATTTTAATGAAAATCGTGTTCCCGATCTTTTCTTGCTTTTCACTTAATCCAATTTTCCATTAAAAATTTATTTTTTCCTATTCCTAATAGAAAGAATTTAGTTTTTGATTTTAATTTATTTGAAATAATTAGAAATTAATTATATTTACATGTCACAAAAAATACGGACAAACTTTGTTTTCATTTAATTGTCTAACATTATTTTATAATTTTATAATCCTACCTATTATGTTGCAAATTAGTTCCTCTTAAATATATCTTTTTTTTCAGAACACCTAATTAATCATGTCTAACAGATTAAATAATCAAGAAGTATTCCGTAAACGAGTGTACGCTTTTTTAGATTTGCATCCAAAAAAAAAAAAAAATGTTTATTATTAATCATTTTCGCATGGGAAATGTCCCAAAATCAACCATGTATGTAATGGAACAAAAGGAGATCAATATAAGACCAGAACAAAAAGTTAGAACTCATCGGACTGCAAAAAAAAAGTTTAAGAAACAGATAAAATGCCTAGAAAATTGATTGATAAGAAAGACTTCGTAGCTTGCCAAAAGATTAAATGTTTCCCTGCAGTACATATCCAAAATTATTAACGAAAAGACGAGCAATGCGTCCTAATTGCGGAAAATTGGTAAAATTTGACAAAAAATTGTATTTTCCTTTGTGCAACACTTGAGCTTCCTGACGACGCTGGATATTATACTTCTCAGCCCGACGCAACTTTTAATGAGTTCAAGCCCAAAAGAAAAAGCAAATATGAGCCAAAATTATAAATTTGGATAGCCCGTTGAGAAAAAGGGGTTTTAAAGCATTACATTGCTCCTTCGGGTCAAGCAGTCGACAAGGATGTGTACATTTTTAAATACCTGGTTAAATTAAGGAAGTTCATACAACCCTGAAGTACAAGTTCAACGAGGTTTTGTTAATAAAATATCATCGAACATTTAAATTTTTGAATCATACGCCGTCCTCAAAAAATTTTATTTAATAATATTAAAGATTTTTGTCTTCAAATCTATAAAAAAAACTATGACAGTATCTAAACCGGTGACTGGTCTTTTATAATGGTAAGAAACAAGTACAAATTAGCTTTTCGAGTATTACCACAGATAATACAAAGAAGGTATGAGTCAAGCAAAAAGAAATTGATTACTAAGTACTTGACTTGCAAATCAACTGTATGTTTAATAATCAAACAACTTTAATAAAAACAGTCTTTAGAAACAAATAATAAGAGCGGAATACCACGTAAAAAATATCGTTTAACTGATAGAAAAATTATTCTTCATGTCAAAAAAGAATCCTGATGACAATGCTAAGGATGCTACAAACAAAAATTAAAACCTTCACTGTCCGAAAGTACATTTTGCAGACGGGTAAACCTTTAGGAAGTCTGAGCGTCAAAACAGCAAAAAATCCTTTTAAAGAATCAAATCCTCTTTAAAGAATCAAATCCTCTTTTAAAGAATCAAATCCTCTTTAAAGAATCAAAAAGCTAGAATTGAGTTTGCAAATGTTCATAGGCTCTCGACAATTGATATACCTTCTAATGGCAATTAGAAGGTACGTAAACCTAAAGGTAAACGTTTGGACCCTAATTATACAAGAAGAACTTTCAATCACAGTGGTGAAATTGTTTGAGATTGGTTTTCCTATTTTAGTAGAATAGAATATATTCATCGAACAAATGTCGTTATAGATTAATTTATATATTGTGATATTTTTGATAAAAGTTGATTCTTCATGCTGTTAGTAATACGTCTTTTTTATGAACATTTTAACATGACAATGACCCGAAACGTCTAAACTTAGTAACCAATGATTTTTAAAAAAATGAAGGAATTAGTTGTTCAATCAATTTCCTCAACCCTATTTAAAATGTATGACACCAAGTTGAACTTTTTATCTGAAAATTCTAGAACCCTTCAAAACATCAGTAAGCATTGTATGGCTAATTGGTGATATGTATGGCTACTGAAGCCAAGTTTGAATGAGATAACCCAAATAAAAGTTGTTAAGTTCAATGAGTGTATGCCAATAAGATGTCCAATGATCCTAAAAAGTAAAGAAATAATGATTGGCTTTACTAACTTTTTTTAGTAGTTGTAAAAAAAGTTACTAATGTTTGAGAGGACCACATTTTTACCTTAAAATACTAATACCTGCAAACCTACACGTTTATAATTTTCAAAAAATAAAACTATTTGACTACAAATCTTTTCCTTTTAATTTTAACCATTTTCCTTGCAATTTTATCTATTTTCCTTGTAATATTAACAATTTAATTCCACTTAAAGAGTTTTTTTTTTAAGTAAAATTACGGTATTCAGTAATTGAAGTTAAAAGTATATTTTATTTTATTTTTGTTGTTGTTGCGAATGTTTTGGAGGGCAGCGTAATTTAAAAAATTCATATGCCTTTTTTAATAAAAAAAACCGAGGCTCAAAATCAGTTTGTTAAATAAATTTAAAAAAAAAAAAAAACTATTGACAACAAGCCATTGGGGACAATGAAATTGCTATTTGATTGCAATAAAAGTGGCGCCATCTTTTGATAAAAACTTAAAATTAAACTTGGCTTTTTATAACTTAAAAAGTAGGGAGATTTTATATAAAGTTTTCTCTGTGTATTTTTAGAATGTAGAAGTATGTGTAGTTAGGGTGGTTCAAAAATTTTATTTGAAAAAGTGTACATTTTTATTCATCTACTAAAACAAATACTTGTTAAAAAATTGAGGTAGTCTAAAGCATTTTCAGAATAATATTATCGAAAAAAAAATGTTATTTTACTTCTTCAAAAGTATGTTGGGTCTCAAAAGTAAAAAAAAATTAAAAAAATAAAAATAAAAAAATAATAAAAAAAATATATAAACAATAGGGAAAAGTTTTCTATGATGGCGTGGCGCTCATGATGGCATACTGATCATATTTCCATAAATATTTATAATGGTAAAAAATTGTTTAGATCTACATTTGTATACTGACTTAACATTACTTATGGTAAAATACGTACCTTTCCCACAAATAATGTTTTTATAATTAACAAATATTTTAGGTAAGTGGTATTGTAATCTCTTTATATATTTGAAAACATGACTTTATAATAAATCAAACAAAAATGAACTTTTTACCTATTTCTCCAACAGATGTTGTATATTTATAGCAGTACTTATTTTAATGTAATTTTTGAACGAGGTAGATACAGCATGTTTTAATAAACATTTTGACTATGATGTTCCTATGATGGAATATTGATGGGTTGCTCATGTTAGCATACGTATGCCATAATCAAACTTAATTTGTGAAAAAAATTACACAGCGCATAAATTATTTAAACTAATATGGCTCTTAAGGTGGTACTACCCTTCAAATTTTATTTTCCAAAATAAGTTTTTGTTAAAATGTTAAACATTATTCGATAGTAGTTAAAAAACACCATTTTATTTACTTTATTGTCACAAAAAAATGCTGAGTCAGCAAAAAAAGCAAAACATGCAGTTACAAGAACATAAATGTCATGAGAAATATTTGAGATAAAAGCTTTAAATTTTACAAACATATAGCTTAATGGTTGGTGGAGGGCCCCTAGTAGAATTCTTCAAAATTATTGAGCCAAAGTAAAATGACTGATATTAACCTGTAAAAATGGCCCGTGGAGTAAAATTCTGGTCAAAATAAAAAATATTTTTCAATTATTCTACTTCCAGCCCTTTCTAGAATATCAATGAACAAACTGTGAAAGTTTCAAAGAAAAGAGCTAGTAGTTTCCGAGATATTAATATTCTATTAATATTATATTTGAGATATTAATATTCTAGTTTAAAAATATTTGAAAAATATTATTCTGAGAAAAATATCTTTTAAAAAAAAAAGTGTCATAAACTAAAAAAATCTCTATTTAAAAAATATCGAAACCGGCCAGAAAAATATGATTAACCACCTTCAATCTTTGTTCTGTGTCAAAATAATCTTTTTACAATACCAATGAAAAAATTGTAAAAATAGGGCAAAAATATAAACAGACATGGTTGCTAAGGCCGTTGCAAGGGCCTTAGAAAATAAACTTGTTGCCAATAAGTACAAATTTTGGGGCTTTCTGTTAATTTTTGAAGGAAAGTAAAGTGATTTTGTGATTTAGGATGTTTAAAATGTTAGATTTAAAAAAAAAAAAATTTTTTTTTTTGCTAATTTAAACAAAATAAACCTTATAAAACATAAAATATAAAATTGCCTTATAAAACATAAAATGTAAAATGGGAAAAATCAGCAATCAAAAACGTTTTCATAAATGTTAAAGAAAAAAAATTAGGATGGCAAAACCTATAATGTTCCTACCACAACGTTAAAGGTTTAAAAAAAACCAAGGTGGTACAAAAATTCCAAAGCTATTAGATAATCCACTGTATCCAGAGCTTGGAGTGCTAAATATTTACGGGTTAATATTTATTGTATACTTTTATTCATGTCTAGATTAAAAAATTGTATGCTACTTAAAATTATGAAAATCTTTTTTATGTTTTAAATCATAAATATCAAAGATTGCATAATTATTAAATACCAACAAACTTATAAAAACTAAAGCGTGTACGCGAAAAAGTAAATAGGTCTTTTTTTTTCAGAGGTTGTATTAAAAAGAATTCAAATTGTGTTGGTATTTTGTTGGCAACATGTAACAGTTTCAAAAAAATGTTTTAGTTTTTTCATTTAACTTAAAATAAGTTTTAAAAATGACAGAAGAAGACGTTAGAAAAAATATTTTGCACAAATATTATGGAAAATCTGAATAGAAGCTACAATTCAATTGCAAAAAAGTTGCAAATTTATCTCTACACCGTTAGTCATGTTGTTAAACGTTTTCCCAAACAAATTCAATTCAACGCAAACCTAGTAACGGAGAAAAGAAGGCTTTTCAAGATATAAAACTGGTTAGAAAACTGATTAATAGTTTTAATCGAATAGAATAATCCAAGCCTCTCATGTTGGGAACGCGCAAAAAAGAAAAAATTTTCTAATAGTTTTAATGTAAACGTTCAAAATAAAAATTTTTTTCAAGCTTTCAAATCATAAAAAGTTTCTAACCTTTCTGAAATTAAAAAAAAAAGTGCAAGAACCCGCTAAAAAAAAGTTTTATGACAGTTACATTTCTGAAAATTTCTAAATTATTGAAGATAATAAAATCTTTATAAAGTACGATTATCAGCAAAATCCTGATGCTGTCCATTATAATGTCAGATATACCCAAAACATGATAAGCTTGTTAAAAAAACCTTTGACAGGCTTGACCTTTGATTTGACAGGCTATTTGTAGGTATGGCGCCCATATTTTTGAGTCATTACTTTCCGGTAAAATATATGTTAAAAAGCCTTTAAATATACTTTATTTACCTCTTACTAAATCACATTATAGTAGAAATGTGTTTTGGCCTAATTTATCATCAAGTCATTATAGCAAACTGGCTAAGGATGATATAAACAAAATGGCGTGAAATTTGTGTCTTAAGCAAACCCTCCAAAGTGCCTATAATTCAAAACTATTGCAAAGTACTGGGTAATTATTACGCTAAAAATGAAAAAAAAGAAAAATAAAAACTACGCAGAAATGTTAAAGATTTAAAAATGAATTGCGCACAGAATAATAATCAAATAATTTTGATTGTTATTCTATGCGCAAGCTTATGTGTACCACTAAAGCAATAGTTCGAAATTTTATTAGATATCCACAGGAATAAATAATTTCTTTGAATTATTTTATCTTCATATATTATTGTATTAAAATTAATACTTAAAATCTAAATGTAAAACTATTTGCTTGATTCAAAATTTTAAAAGTTTTTAAAAACAAGAGTTTCTTGGCTATGGTGTAACCCAGACATCCCTCGCTCCGCCCCTTCTTCGATCATCACAAACGCAATAATTTTTATTGATCTAAAATTTTAAAAAATTTATATGGTATGTAGATTAAAAGAAGTTTAGTGCAAAAAGAAATTCAAAAAATAATGTAAAAGTAATAATAATTGTAAATATTTACTGAGAACCGACTTTTTACTATTTGATTTATTCTTTTTTAATATACAAATTTCATCTTATTTTAAACTTTTTTTTTACATTTATAAGCATATTATATATATATATATATATATATATATATATATATATATATATATATATATATATATATATAACTGAAGTAAATGTAAAATTTTTTTAACTTTTAAATATATATATATATATATATATATATATATATATATATATATATATATATATATATATATATATATATATATATGTATATATATGTATATATATTTTTTTCTATGTAAATGACATGATGGTAGATGGTGCCATCATATTTTAAATAAAAAATATTGTAAATAATTTTTATGAGAATGGCAAACTATATTTAGTTTTTTTAAGAAAAAAATGGAAACATTATAAAATGCTCTAATAAATAATTGTATAATAAAATATAGAAGCCATCAAAGAAAATATTAGTATTGGATGGTTATTATCTTTTCTTCGAGAAACAACTGTATATTTATCTATGACCATTGCAATGGTTATACTTAAAAAAACCGAATCTTTATATACCGATAGTATATTATAGAGCGGGAGGAAGAAAAATGATTTTAATCAAAAAACAAATTATTATAAATCAGTTTTGAAAACATACTAATATTCAACTCAAAGAAAAAACGATAGTTGATTTTTATTTTAAATCATTGATTTTATTATTTCATAATTTAAATTAGCTGTTAGAAACAGTTTATGTTAATAATCTATAAAATATTAGTTATTATTATTATTAGTTATTGTTATTAGAGCATAACAAAATTATGGTTACCAAAAGCATGCAATTTTCAATCCATTCCAAATACATTAATGCGTTGTCATACCAACAATCTCAATATATAGTTTTCGAATCAACAAATCAATAGAGTTTTGAAAATTAAAAAAAAAAAATACTTTTTAACTAAGTAAGAAAATCAAAAACGAATAATATATGTGTATATGTAAAAATACACATGTCTAAAACTCTTTTGTTGTCGATGAGTCAAAAATTTTACTAAATAAGTCCAAAGTAATACTCGATGAGTCAATAAGCTACACCTACTTTTTATCATAGATATTGTAAATTATGACATATTATTATTTCATAAAAGATCATCAACCACTTTCAAATTTTTTCTTTTAATTTATCAGTATTAATAACCCTCCTAGCCAATCGGAGAAATATTTTTCAGAGTTAATATTATCTTTAATCAAGTTTTAATCAACCAGTCTTCGATAAAAACACGACCAATAAAGTATCCAACTAAACTAGATTAAATTAATAATCCTGTTAATGTCTGCTGAAAAATAAATGTGCATATATATATATATTTATATATAGTTATATATATATATATATATATATATATATATAGTTATATGTATATATATATATATGTATATATATATATATATATATATATATATATATATATATATATATATATATATATATAATTATATATAATCATAATCATATATATAATCATAATCATATATATAATCATAATCATATATATAATCATAATCATATATATAATCATAATCATATATATAAATATAATCATATATAAATATAAGTCAATAAAAGTTACGAAAGTATAGCTTAAAAATATATTTTCAGATCGTGATTGAATAATGTTATGATCTTTGTAATAGAAGTTATAACTTCCAAATTAGGTCCTTCAATTCAATTTGATAATTGCATTAAACAGGCTGCGAATTGCTGGACTCGCCCTACAAACAATATTAGACGTTAAGATTTGTAACCTGTTTTAATAAAAGGGTTGTTTCTTTTTTGAAGAGTAACTTATGTTTATTTGTCTTAAAAAGATTTAATTCTAATGCTATATTAGTTTTTGCGCCATCTTAAGTTGCCATATTTAATCAGTCTAATTGTAAATGTGTTTTAATATATGAATTTTATTTAAGCATTGAATTGATGTTCTCATAACTTTAAGAACAAACTTTGCACCGAGAATTTAATAATTTTATTCAATAACCCTTTTAGCTTTATCTTGTTTATAGTTTGAATAACTTCCGATTCTATTGATTGCAGTATAGATTACAATATAGATTGCAATATAGATTATAATTTCGGATTATTAAACTTAGCTTTTTATTGTTATCTTTAATGCTGTTCCTTTAAACTTTTCCTTGAATAAATATCTGATAATTCTAATTACTTATTTATAAACGAATAAAAAATATATGCTTGAGTGTTGTTGTGCTTTAAATCTACGTAACGTCATTGAACTACAGTACGTCATCGAATTATTTTACGGCGGAAAGCAAAAAAAAAAAAAAGTACTTAAAGTAAACAAAGAGAAAAAAACTGCAAAATTGAAATTTAAAACTTGCTTTTATGTATAACATTGTTATTGCTTCCAAACATTTATTTTAGACTGAAAATTTTTTTTACTTATCCTCGGTACCCCTGTTTACTTATCCTCGATATCCCTGTTTACTTAAAACTCATAAACTTATAATTGTTGAAATGTTGAAGTAAAAAAGTTACTTCAATATTTGAGACGATTGTTTAAAAAGATGGATCTGGTCACTCCATAAAATTACAAACATGTTTAACTTCGAGAAAGCTAGATTATAAGTTATTGTAGAATGTTGTATAGTTTTCGACATATCTACAAGAAGTTCTAATAACTGAAATTGTTGTCAACTGAGCACGCGACATATTATTCACTAGTTTGCAATGCAGTAACCCATCTTATATAACATTTAAATATCTAACTTTTAATTAAAATAATAAAATCAATTATAGTTATAATAT
The DNA here is from genome assembly GCF_038396675.1 of Hydra vulgaris. Taxonomy (NCBI): domain Eukaryota; kingdom Metazoa; phylum Cnidaria; class Hydrozoa; order Anthoathecata; family Hydridae; genus Hydra; species Hydra vulgaris. The sequence continues at coordinate 39,286,278 of NC_088933.1, forward strand.
AACTTAGGTGAAATTCAAATTATAAAAATAGTATAAATAAAATGAATTAAACAAAGATTAAAGAACTTAAATTTTTTTTTTTAAATGATAAATGGTGCATTCCCCGTCGGAACAAAGAAAGAAACTAAAATGATAATAAAAACCAGTTGTTTCCAGAGAAACCAGTTTTTTTTAAAGAATTAGCCATGTAAAAACAATCATCAACAATTTTCAACGACCAAAAACCAATTTATAAAAGTTTTCATTAACAAGAGTCCTTACATATACATTTTACTAAGCAAAAAGAAATCAGAAAATTTAGATATTTTTGCTTTTAAAAATATTTAACTTTTTGCATTTCATGATTTTGCATTTCATGATTGTCTTTTATAAAATTCAGAAGTTAAATTTTTATTGTAATTTCAAAAACTTTTATTTTTTAGGTATTTTAATGCAGCAAAAACAGATGAAATAAGTATAGTAATTAAAAATACCTTGTCACCAACAATTGTCACCAACTGCATGCATCCTGCATGCATTTTTTTGCATTAAGTGTTTTACAAAAGGTACTTCTCTAAATGCGGTTAGAAAACAAGTTCCTATTTTAGACATTTGTGGTTCTTTGTTGCTATAATACAAAATATAATTGATATGTGTTTTGAATAAAGTGATGTTGAAGATGAATTATTCATGTTTTGCTTATTAAGATATTTTTATATGATATCAGTATATTGAAAACGTTTTTTATTATTTTATTTTTATTTATTTTTACATTTTAAATATAAACTATAAGATATTAATGCAAAAACAAAAGTAAAATCAAAATAACAAGAATTTTAAAAAAACTCTGTAAGACATGAGTGAGAGAGAAATGCACTTTATATCTGTAAGATACGAGTGAAAAAGAAATGCACTTTATATCTGTAAATTACGAGTGAGAAAGAAATTTACTTTATATCTGTTAGACATAAGTGAGAGAGAAAGAGAGGGTGAGTGAAGGTAAAAAGAACTTTAAAAAACTTTATATCTGTAAGACATGCGTAAGAGAGAAAGGGTAAGTGAAGGTTAAAAAAAAAAGTATCAGAAAAAAAAGCGGAGATAAAACAAGTAAATGAGAAAGAGAGAATTTTCGAGGGTAAGATGGAAGAAAATAGAAAAGTTGAGAAAGTAAGAGAAAGGAAAATGAGTAAAAAAAAAAACAATATAAAATTTACTTTTGAGAACAATCTTTTTCTTAATTTCATTTATTTCAACATTTTAAAGAAAATGCAATCTAAAATAAAATGAATAGAATAAAACACAAAACATTCAACAGGTTAAAACCTTTTGGACTCTTAAATTAAATTTTAATGCTGGCAGTGACTTATTATACAAACGTAAATACAGAGGTTTGCTAATTTGTAAATACAGTGGTGGCGATTGAATCAGTCATAAACACTATTTCGGTTTTCTTTATTCAGAAAGATATTTAATTCGCTTTGGCAAGTAATTATTACGATACCGCTTTAAAGCAGTAATAATATTTGTATGAGATGTTTCATTTGTTTGCAAGTGTTTTATTTTGAAAAACTTTTTGTAAATAATTAAAAAAAAAGCGCAAGTTTTAAACATAGCCATAAGTTAATAATGATTTTTCAACCGCAAAATTATTCTATAATTTTTTTACAGTGTTATTATTGGTAATATCAGTGTTAATATCTTTAATATCACTCAAAATCATACAGTAATCTCTATGATATCTAGGGTTCTCTACTTTTGCTGTTACAAGAAAATAAATGAGTATATAGGAAACGTACTTCAAAGAAGTTGGAACAAATTAAAATCTTAAAGATAGAAACTACATGGTTTTTTTCAATCTGTTTGAAGAAGATTATCAGTAACTTTATTATTTTTTTTACTACGAGAAATAGTTGCCGAATTTTCATACTAAGAGAAGTAAATGCGCAAAACCAATGTAGTTAAAACCTCAAGACGATTGCAAAACAGTGATATAAAAACAGTTCCCGGTGGGCACCGGACCTAAAAAAAGACGTCTTTTAAAAGCCTAAAAGACGTCCAAAACGTTTAAAAGACGTCTTTTTTACGTCCCGTGCCCAATGAGTTGGGGTGAAAACCAGTGATAGAGCATTATGAAGACGTTGCTTTATTTGTGATTATGTAATAAAAAATAAAAAAAGAGTCAAAATTTAACCAAAGCAAACGTAAAGAAACGAAACAAAAGAGCTAAATAGTTCAACTTGACGGATAAAGATTGAGAGAAAGTAGCATTTAATGATGAAAGTACCATATGTGTAGTATATGTGTAGTACCGGTGTTACGTTAAATAAGTAGTCCGTTAAAAAAGTAGATAGATAGCTCTGCGCATGCGATAAGCATGCGCAGATATGATGTTAAGTTTCCATTAGGTAGGTGAAATCTATCGTTAAATAAGTAGCCTTGTTCCATTAGGTAAATCTTCAAAGTTACTTAAATTTCTAATTTAAATCTAAAAATCTAAAAAGTCAAAAATTGAAATGAAAATCAAAATTTTGAATATAAGGCATCCAATGAGCAAGTTCAAGAAAAAATGGATTCTTATAATAAAGTTGTTACAGAAGTAAATAACAATATTATGCAGACCCAGACTAAAATGAAGAAATATTATGCTTCAAAACAACTGAAAGGATGCAAATCATTTTCATTTAAAATAGGGGACCAAGTTTTAGTAAGAAATTACAGAAAAATTGGTTGCAAAGGAAGTCGGATAGAGCATGATTAGATGGGACCTGGAATCATTTCAGAAATAAAACAAACTGGTGCTATTTTAACTGTTAATGGTAAATTTTGGAAAAAATCTGTTGCTTTATCTAACATCAAGCCTTATTTATCAGAAAAACAAGCATTGTCCACCCAATTGATTTGAAAAGAGCATGATTATTGTCTTAAAATGACTAAACAATTAATTGAAAAAGATGATTTAAAAATAATTAAAAAAAAATCCAGCAAGAGAAAGCATCCAACTCTAACTGTCACAAGTATATCAAAATCCAAAAAATTAGTTTGTCCCGCAATTTCTGTAGATAATAATTTTTATTCAACATTATCAGCGCATTCAGTCAAGCTGTGCTTAGATATTTTAAAACATCCATCTCTTTGGCTCGATGATACTTTAATTGATAGTGCACAAAGCTTTCTTTCACATCAGTTTCCTGAAGTAGGTGGGTTTCAAAGTTATTGCATTTTTATTTCGAAAAACTTTAGTGGTTATACTATTTCTGGAAAATTTGTTCAGATACTTAATGTTAGAAATTCGCATTGGGTTCTAATAAGTAATTTAACATCTGAAAATGGTTCTAATTCTGTTCAGTATTATGATTCATTGTTTACTGGATTTAATAAAGCCACTGTTCCATTACTGATACACAAAGTTGCACGATCGTTGTTAATAAATGAATGTATTTCTTCTTTGAATGTGGAGGTCATAAGATGTCAAAAGCAAGACAATGGAAATGATTGTGGGCTTTATGCTATTGCAAATGCTACTGCTTTATGCAATGGTTTTGATCCAAGTTTAATTATCTGGGATAAAAATTGTATGAGGTCTCAATTCCTGCATGTGTATTGAGAGAAAAAAAATGGAGATGTTTCCTTACATTTCTTTATCATATGATAAAAAAGTATGCTCATTATCATTTCAATGTGATGATTTCTGTCACTGTACAATAAAATAATATTGATGTAGTGTCTCTTTAGATTATAAAATAAAAAAAATATTTAAGTGTATATTTACAATATGCTGACCTAATCATGTGATAATAGCAGTTTTTAGTTATTTATTTTGTTTTAATAAGTGAATTAGTAATTTTAGAAATTTTCTGTAAAAGTAATTTTTTGAGAACCTTAATAAAAGTTAGATATTTAATTTATTAATTTTTGTTTTGTAAGCATAATGACTGGAAATCTTTTTGTTAAATACATAAAAATATTTTCTTAACAAAAACTTATTTTAAACAAAAACTAATTTTAAGTGTCTTTGATTGATTCAGTTTAAGATTAGAGTTATAAGTAGTGGAGATACAACAAGTAGAGTTACAAGTAGTAGTTATAAGTTAGAGTTAGAACTAGAGCTACAAGTAGTAAAGATGGAACTAGACTAGAGTTTACTCAGTTTTATATTAGAGTTTAATCTAGAGTTTTTTAAATTAGATTTATTATGATAATTTTTTTTTTTAATTGTTACTTTAGTTTAAATTCTAGTTGTATCATCACTCTAACTATTAAGTAAAAGTTATAATTAATAAATATAAATTATAAATATAAAAAAGTTGAAAATAATTTTCTAATATTGTTTTTCTTATATTTCATTTTAGATTGCCTAATTACATTTCAGGTTTCAAATACTTTTTTAAATTCAAACATTTTTCTCTTTTTTGTTTGTTTCATCTGTCAATTTATTATAATTATCTAGTAAATAATTATAATAAATTGTATAATAATAGTAAATAATTCTACTTATAATAAGAAAACTTTCTTCTTTTTTTCTTTTTTTTTTTTGAGTTTTAGGTACGACAACTTAAGCTCTTATGGCTAGGAGTAATTAAAGAAAAAGATTCCATCGCTTATGTTAAAAGTATATTTGATAGGTAAACCTTGATCCCTGGTGTTTCATTTGAGGATGCGAACAACCGACTATCTAGAAGAGGTATATTAAACTGGACACAAGTTTAATAACAATACAAAGTTGAATGTAAATTTATTTTGGAAAATAAATTTTTAACAATTTAATATGCTATGCGTTTTTTTTTTACATTTATTATTTTGTTTCCAAGTAATTGTAATCTTCTACATGTTTTAATCGCTTACACATTATCCCACGTAAGCGTGTTTGGACGGTTTAGTTTGGATAATGCTGGTTTATAATTGTAACGTTATGGAAGGTTTAAGATCATATTTAGATCAAAACTTAGAACTTGTTAAATTTCAAACCATTAACTCGTTTTCCAGATCAGAAATGGATTCCTATGTTTATTAAGTGTAATAGATTTTACACTTTTTACACTTATATGAAAATTTTCATCAGCTGAAAATTTATAGATAAGGCTTCTTTTTTAAAAAAATTTTAAATTAAAGTAACTCTTTTAGAAATACTATTACATTAAGAGATAATATTACTTATCCAGGAGGCACCGTGTGGGGTGGGCGCCAGATATCAAAATTTAAACATTATAACATTTATATCACTATCTATAAACATAAGACATAATACAAAATAAAATCGTTCAAATCAAGAGCAGTGCGGCGCTCCTAATCGTACTATTACGTTAAATATGTTTGCAAATATTAAGTTCTTATAAGATTATTTTTAAAGTCATACTTTTTAATAAGGATTTTATAAAACTTTAACTTAAATCTTAACTTAACTTAAAATTTAGAATTAGGTTTGGCGTTAAAAATATTGTCTTGATTGCTCATTTCGTCTACTTTTTAAACGGGATACTTATTTAACGCCTATAGGCGTTAAATAAGTATCCGTAAGTTAACGCATGCGCAGATAACATTTTGTCTACTTTTTTAACGGGTTACTTATTTAACGTAACACCGGTGTCGCGTTAAATAAGTAGATCGTTAAATAAGTAGACAGTCAGTTCTGCGCAAGCGTAACGCCTGCGCAGATACAGCGCAAAGCTTCTGTTAGTTAGGTTAAATCTATCGTTAAATAAGTAGCCTTGTTTCCGTTAGGTATAAACTCAAAAAACAAAAATATTCATGTTTTAAAATTTTTTAAAATTATATAATTAAAATGCGAGTCTATAATTACTCTGTTGAAGATGTTTAGCAGTCTCTGATGGAATAATAAATTATTATAATAAAAAAGTGTCAACTTTGTGGTACGTGTATATATAACCCACTATTTAAGTTAAACTTATATATAATTTATGATTAAGAGTCTATTATTATTGTATATTTTATATTATTTTATGTTTCTGAAGTTAATTTTATACTATGTCTCAGCATCTCAAAACTCACAGTTGTTTTGGGACTTCCATTTTATGCATTGACTTATTTGTCGATTTTGCTCAGAACTATTAGTCAATTTTGTTATGTATTTAAGAGTTGCAATTAAGTATTACTAGAAATACTTATTGAAAACAATCTAAGACCAAATTAACTGTAAATTTATTATGGATTTGAATCTAATTTTCAGAAAGTGACCCTAGGTACAGATTAAAAAAAGGTTATTCTACCTAGGGTTACTAATTTTTAAACCCTTTTACTTGATGGAATTTTATTAGTATAAGTCAATATACTTATACTAATACAAAGTAATTAGTATAGAGATGTGATCGTATCAGTTTTGCCTTCTTTAGAAAAGTCTGGGGACTTGAATTTGGGCACTAAAACAATCTGGCTATAGGTACACAAACTTCCCTTAGACCTTATTGGACCTCTTGCCTTAATAAAACTTGAAAAAAATATGTTATTACAATTACTGATAATTGAAGTAAATATATTAAAAAATTAACAATTTATGCAACTACTTTATTTTATAGATTTTTGGTACTCTTCAAAAAACTCTAAAATTTTAGATTATTTGATAAAGTCTGCTATTTTCCTTAAACCAATCAATGAGGAAAAGGTTCAGAGTTTAAACTGGTAGCGGTAAAGGTTTGAAAAAAGCTATTTGTTAATGATAGTATCGTTGTAAAAAAGGGCTGTCGAAGTTCAAAATTTTTCTAAAGTTTTCTTTAAAGTTTGTCAATACAGTCTAAAGACAAGGCCTTAGATATTTTAAGAGACTCACCTTGCTGGCTTGATGATACCTTGATTGATATAGCACAAAGTTTGTTTTTATATCAGTTTTCTAAAATGTTTGGGTTTCCAAGTTTAAAATATCTGGATTTTTTGCATTTTTAGTTGTTTTAATTCATGTGGTCTTTCAGAAAGTTACAGTGCAAACGATTAATGTTAGAAAATCATATTGGGTGTTTCTAAGTAATGTGTCCTGATGTTGTTTTACATTGGAAGTGTGTTTAGTTTTATGATTCACTCTTTAATAGTTTAAGTAAAGGTGATGTGCCATTGTTAGTGCATAGAGTTGCACATGAAAATGATTGTGATTTTTTCTTAGAAAGAAATGCAATGGTTTTGTGTAGCAGTATCAACCTAAGTTTAGTTATATAAAAAGATAATGACATGCGGTAGCATTACCTGAAATGTATTGAGAATGGTAAATTAGAGATGTTTCCTTTTGTTACTGTGTTATACTGTCATAAACAGTTTGTCTTTAGTACTATCAATGTTGTGAATATATCCTGTTATTTCTACTGTTTTTGTTTTTATGACATATTTAAATATTTAAATTCAATCAATATACATAAATATGTTTTTTTTTGTTTTTTATTGTTGATTTGTTTATGTACCTTATGTTCTAGTTAATATTTAAAAAATTCATTACTTAATTTATTTTTGTAAGTGTCTTATAGATGTCTAAAGTTATACAATTGGCTAATTTAGGTCAACTATTGTTTGTTCTATATTTTGTTATTGGCATGATGATTTGTTTTGCTCACTTTGTAGTTGTTTTTTTCTTACTGTCATCAGTTATTCAACTAGGGTTATTGATATAAGATATAGTCAATAGGTACAGTTATTAAAGTCAGTTCTTTATTTACATACATTTTGTTGCAGTTGCAGTTGATTATAGCTACTATTACAACTACACCAAAAGTAGTATTTAAAAATATGGCTATGTAATTTTTAATTATAATGAGATATTTGATCAATTTTTTATAGAATATTGTGAAAGTATAGACTATTCTGGCATGTTGATATATCTTTGATTGGCGGACATAAGAGTATAACTGCATTTTTGACCATTTAACGATTTATATGAGAAAATGTGTCTTGTGTATGCCGGCATCAATGGTTTTAACAGTATAGTTACACCATTCGGTTCAAACAGAATAAAAGTAATAACCCATTTCTCAAAATATGACTTCTGTAGCAAAATAATTGGGTTCATAATAATGTTTTTTTGCTCTCCTGAAAAGTTACACTTTTGCAGTTATACTCTTATGTCCACCCATCAAAGATATGGCTGTTTTAACATTTTTAACATTTATTTGATTTAAAAATTCAAATCCTTCGTTAGAGTTCATTTTGTAAATCAATTTATTGACATACATTAATCAATGCATTTATTAAGTACTCTTCTGGCACAAAAGCATTTTTATAATTATTTTATTTATTCGTTGTGATTTTATGATACTATTTATATTATACTATATTTCTATTCTATGTAGGCTTGTAATTCCATGTAGAAAAATCGAATTTCTTCCGAAAATGCCCAAGTTTCAACCAAGTTAAATTTTTTCAAAAGGACTTAAAAACCATGTTGTTTTATTTTGCTATTTATATTGTGTAAGGATATTATTTTTCTCATTGATGTGTAAGGATATTATTATATTGATTTTATTTTCCAAATAAAGTTTTAGTGTAGCATGAAGTGTGTCGTTTCTTTAATATCGTTTGTATTTAAAACATTCTCATAGTAAGAAATAGTAAACTAAGTCACATTTTATTATTATTGCGCTATGCATACACTAAGATCGCTAAAATCGTCGAATAATACCCGTCTAGGTTGTTATTCAACGGTAGTACAATAGTGGTGTAGTGGTAGAGCGCTCGCCTCATAATCAAAAAGTGTTCTGAGTTCGATCGCCACCACGTCCTTGGCAGTACCGCGCTCAACTTGTTTCTCCGCGTAGCGATCTTGATCGTCATGGTTTGTGTTTCGAAGTTATAGAGTTGAGAGAGGGTTGTAACAACAACTAAAGTAGCCTCCTTGACTGTAGTGTCTTTTTCGGCTTTGAAGAGGTAAATTAACACACAAAAAAAGGCTAGACACGAATTAATAAATTCTCTTTTCTTTTTTCTGGGATAACATCAGAATGCTGTCCTTACTATTTATTTGCGTAGAATCAAGTAACAATTACAAATTTTACAATCATTAAGTTTAAGGGTTAAGGATAAATAATTTAACGTAAAATATTTTGCTAATATGCACAGTTAAATTATTTAGGAATACAATAAACTTCCTTGTGAGATGATTATTTTATTTAATATCTTTAATACGGGTGAATGGCCTATCAAAAAGCTTTTTCTTAAAAATATGTTTCTTGTCATACTATACTATAAAGATATAAATTGCGATTAGAATATACGTCGTGAGTTAAATATTATTAAAAGTAGTAAATTATCACTATAAAAATGCCCTTAAGTAATAACAATTCGCATGGCAAAGGAAATGCTTTTAGTTCGGTTAACGTATGTTTTTTTTTAAATTTGTTCGTCTGGGTTAGCAAAATGCCTCGATTGTTCAGTTTGTCTACTTATTTAACGATCTACTTATTTAACGTGACTTAATACGTTAAATAAGTATCCGTAAACTAACGCATGCGCAGAATATCATTTTGTCTACTTATTTAACGATCTACTTATTTAACGTGACACCGGACAGGAACGCAACAATTAAAAAAGGTATGATATAATGAAAGCAGCCAAATGGGATAGTAATACACGAGCATTATATTGGAAACAAAAAATTAATGCACAAGAGGCCGAAGAAATAGTAGACGAAGCTTTTAAAAAAGGCATGGAAAAAAGCATGGAAAAAGGAAAGTTAAAAGGAGAAATAAAGGGAGAAATCTCGAAAGTAAAAGATTTCCTTGATTTTGGTGCTCCACAAAAACAGATAATCTCCAAGCTCAAATTCTTAACACAGGATAAAGTAAAGGATAAAATTGAGACGAATCTGAGGTATATTCAAGAACATCTTGCGGATTCTGATAGTGATATTTGTGATGAGCTGGGACTTGTCGGAGATTTGCTAGAAAATTAATTATAGGGTTGTATTAAATTTAAATAAAATTAACTATAGTGGTTGTTTGAAATAAAGGCATTTTGTTTAAATTAACAAATAATATTGTATAATATTTTATTATGGAGGCATTTATTTTTCGTGATTAATTTAAATGTTTGTAACTATTTTTGCATGTTTTTCTAAAAGTCTTTTGGAAAATATTTTTAAAGTTACTTAGTCATGAGTAAATTAAATTAAATCTTCTGTTGCAATGGAGTGATTTAGTTGCTTTATTTTTTTTGTGTGTCTGTTTTTACAAAGAACTGTTTAAAAATTTTTTTTTTTAACTTGACTAATTAATCAGAGCATGAAATGATTAAAAATGACTATTGTAAATAGACTACGGTATTTTTTTGGAAAAAACAAATGTTTATACAATTTAAAAATAATTTAAGACTTTTTAATAATTTAAATAAAATCTGTTCCTTTATTAAACAATCATTTGAAATTATTTGTAAATGTGTTTTGTTTAACTTTATAAAAACGTTTAAAAATATATGTTTCAAAGGAATTTCTTTTAAATGTGATTAAAAATGTAACAAAAAGTAACTTACAAAAAGTAAAAGAAATTCGAGTTTAATTTTTTGAGTTTAATTTTAGTGGTTATATATATATTTTTTGTAAGGAATTGCTTTCTTTTTTTATTTACTTTTTTTTAATTCTTACTTTAAGTTTAGCTAGTGTTTTTTTTTTCAGTGCATTTCTAGAATGTTTAAAAATCTTTAAAACATCTAAACGTCATGGTCAAGTTGTCAAAAAATAAAATCATTTGTGTGGTCAGCAATAGCGCTCGATTGCCTGCCATTCCTGTCCAAGCCTGATATAGCATAATTTACGTCTGCTCCTTACTGCAGTAAAAAAGGACTTCGCTACAAGTAACAAAACCCTTACAACACCCAAATTTAAAAAGCACTAATTTTTTTGAAGAGGTAATAAGAATAGGGAAAGATGTGAATTTGAATACCAAATAATATAACAAATCTAAGTTAAAAAATATATATAATAAGAAATTAATAAATAAATATAGCAAATGAAAGCAAAAGAATTAAAATCTATCCCAACAAAGATTATTTTTGGGTGATTCTTGAAACAGGATAGCGCACAACAAATCAACAAATATGTGCCCGTTTGTTAAAAAAAAAAAAGACAAACGAAAAAAGAATAACCTCCCCTTTTTTTACTTTTACTTAAGCAAACGTTGGCGTTCTCTTAAAATTGTTTTAAATGAATTTAAACTGTAGTAATTTGTTTTTAAAATAATTATTCAATTGATAGTGTTTTGTTTATTATAAAATACACATATTTATAATAATAACAATTACTAAAATTTAAAACGCACTTTCTAAGGCTTTAAAAGAAACTATGCTAAAAAATGGTTGCTTTCTTTAATAGCGTTACTTTTAACTAAAATAACTAAGTACGTTATTGAAGAAAGTAATTGTGATTTTTTAAATTTTCTTATATTTCTCAAAGTTAAGTTATGTTTAATCAGTAGTTCTTTTTAAAGGTTTAAAAAAAAATGTAAATACAACTTTAATGCAAAAGTATTTAAACATTAGTGTAGAAATAGACAAAAATGAGTGCATACGTATATCTCATTTTAATATTTTAATTTAATAATTTTTTTTTGTATAGGGAAGGGCTGGGGCGAAAACAAAATCACAAATCTCTCATCCATAATTCGCCATTTCAAAAAAACTATATATATATAGCAACTTTATAATAATGTTATTTAATTAATATATTAATGTTTTTTAATAATTATAATAATGTTTTTAAGATAATACAATAAAATTTTAGAGTTTTGTTTAATTTTTTTTTTGTTTTTTCTGTGTTATTTTAATTGTTGTTATAATTGTTAAAAAAATTAATTATCAAGTAGTTTTTGAAACAATTCTATATTTGAGGAATTTTTTTTTTTTTTTTTTTATTCTAGTACCTCTGCATTTTTACATTTTTTATTACAATGATTTTATTTTTCATTACAATGTTTTTATTTTTCATTACAATATTTAGATTAGACAAGGCACAGCCTTCACTTCAAAAGGCATTTGAAGTATTCATTCAAGTAATTTTGTTAATGTTTTTAATTTATCCCTTTTTAATTCTTCTTTCTCTTTCTTTGAACATGAACTCATTGAAATTAAATTAAATTATTAGTTTTTATTTACTTGAATTATTTATTTATAAGTTATTTTGTAAATTATTGTTTTTATATATTTTAGTAAAAACTATCTATTTAGTTAAAAAGTTTATTTTTAAATACAAAATTGTAATGATAGCGACGTTGTTTGACAAGTTTCATGTATATAAATAAAAGATTTGAAAGAGGGTTGTAACCTCAATAATAAAAAAAAGTGGCTCCTTGGCCTTGGGAAGGTGAATAATATTTAAAAAAAGAGAGAAATACTTAATAACATTTTAAACAGTCTGACTTTCACATTTCAGTTAGAAATAAAAAAATGTTGATATCTTTTGAAAATAACCATTTGCAAAAATTAAGAAAAAGCTTATATTTGCTATAATAACTAACTTATAATAGAACTTATAATAGAAACTTATAAAATTATAATAGAACTAAACTTATAATAAAATCCAACTATAAATAATAATAGTAATAATTAAATTTTATAATAAAAGATTACTAAAAGCTTCTTAACCAAGTTCAACAATTAAGTTTCCCCTCACTGTTCACACTGTATTGATTTTACACTGTATTTGCTATATCACACACTATATCACTATAAAAAAAATTATTTTTGTAGACATTTTCCTGTAATTTAATTGTAAAGCTATTATGATTAAAGTTTTGCATAAACTTTTTTTTTAACATCCAGCACAATATACAAAGTTAGGTTCTCCCAGATGTTTGCAAGTATATAATATATCTATTATTCATACCTTCCTTTTTAATATTTCCAATTATTTACATTTGTTATATTTTTACATCAGTTAATTATCTGCTACATGAATTTTACATAAACTTTATATAGAAGATGACTACTCACAGCTGTTTCGCTCGATATATAAACAAGCTTGACATCATGAGTTTATCAAAAATAAAATAATTTCTGCATAAAAAGTATACAAATTCACTAACTTTAAAATTTAGTGAATTTGTATATTTTTTGTATAATTTCAAAAGTATTTTTCATCGAAATGTTTTCATCTTCAAATAAAAAATATGAAAGATCTTTGTTAAATAAATAGTTACATTAAGCGTAATTAAAAAAATGTATTGTTTAAATATTTCCATGATTTGTGATCACTTATTTTTTCTTTGCAATATTTACAATAAACCTGTCTTAGGAATACTATGATTGCCTGACTTTTATTTATGCTGGACTGTTGAAACTTAGAACACTTATCCATGAATGTTTAATCTTTCTGAATCTGATATCATCCATTTGTTTCATTTAGATAAAAGTTAATCTTTTTAAATGGCAAACGTAGTATTTTTGGTGGTTGACATAAGTTATTGAAATTTTAACCTTTTATGCATATTAAAATCATAAAAATATTTTATGTTCTTATGAATATATTTTCAAACTTGTCATGTTTTGCAAATTTCTCTCTATTTTTTTTTGTAATTTTGTGTTTATGTTTTTAAGGTAATGACGTAAAATATAAAACGTCAAAACATTTTCTCTAATATTGTTTTGCGATTTTGATGTCTGATCAATAATAATAATCCCTGTTTCATATCACATTTAGTTAAAGTAAATCTTTTAAATTTATGTCTAACAATGTTTATATTTGATAATATATATCTAAAAGATGTTTTTTTGTATTTTGTTTTGATAAAAAGTAACAATAATTTGTAAAAAATTAGTTCATCATCTACCCTGTTACGATTTAGTATATTCATCATTTGCTCTTTTTATTTAAAAGTTGAAGGTGGCTTTGATTAATTTCTTAAATGTCATAAAATACAAAATTTTATTAGTAATGTTAATCTTTTTCAGAACAAAGTTATCTTTAATATTTATAAAGATATAATTGTTTTAGTAACCCCCCTTAAGTCAATGTTTTCGAAGTATAACAAGAAGGCATAAAGCTTGCTTTGAAACAGCCATGTCCTATACACACTTAAAAAAAAATTTCAATCTTAGGTTAGGATATGTAATATATCCTCAGTAAGGTATAATTTTCTTCCTTTTAAGGTAGATAATTTCTTTCTTTTTTTTGTGGTTTAAGACCTTCCCTTAGCGTAATAAATTTTGAAATTATTTCAATCCTACTTATATATTTATAATAAAAAAATAATATAGCAAAAAGATTCGAATTACATTACAGTGTTTGTACATAACACTATCCAAATGACAGAACTAATAAGATCTTAGACCATTAAAAACATTAGACACGACTTAAGCTATTAAACGCTAATCTAAAAATTAAGCCAAAAAATTTTGTGCAGTGACATCAGTGTGGTAAAAAAAAAATTTTATACATTAAGTTTGCTTTTGCCTTTATCTCATATTTTTTGATTAATAAAAGTTTGTATTTATTACAATAGCAATGAATAAATAGTTTTAAAGAAATAACAAAGTAATTACTATATTTTGTCTTCATTAGAATTTATTGCATAAAAATATATTCTTTATATTTTAAATAAAAGAAGTTTTCTTGAAAAATTTAAAGAAAATCTTATTTCTAGTTTGTTTTTCTAGTTTTTTGCCACAAAGTGACGTCACACACACAACATTTTTTTGGCTTTAATGATTTAGGGGAGGGAGGGGAGAATTGGGCAGTCAAGAGGTTTGGGCACCCCCTCATTTCTCACAATCTATTCTAGATATTTTTTGTTTTCTACCATTGCACTATAGTTTTATAACTGGCAACACTGCTCATCAAAAGTGTCAGTTGTCATTTCACTTGGTTGTCAAGTTACATGCGCTTAATGGTTTGTTGCGTACAAAAGTAAATATTTTGTTTGGGATTTGAAGAAAGATAACAAAGAAATCTGCAAGAAAGGGTAAGTATCTGTGTTAACTTTTTCTTTTGCATTTAATAAATATTATATTTAACTGGCAATTAGGATTCAACATTTGATAAAAATAAACTTATTCAAATCTATTTGAAAAGTGAGGTTATAGGGAGCATTGGGCACGCAGGTAGGAGGGAGGTTTGGGCATGCCCAATGCTCCCCCTTTTTTGTAGTTTGTTTTGGTGTCATACGTTTGTGGTTTTTTGCTATGCCTATTGAATTGAATGTTTAATCATTTCTTTTTAGGACAATGCCATTTTCATTTAAAAAGAAAAATAAACGACGAGAAATACCTAAAGATGTTATTTTGTGCGCATTGAGGTTTCTAAAGGAAGAAAAATTAAAACTACTGCGATTAAATATGATATACCCAGGTCTAACCTTCAAAGGTACATAAAACAGAGCGGCGTTGTGAAAGATATTTCTTCTAAATTTATATCATCCCAAATATTCATGAAAGATGAAGAAGAAAAAATTTCAGAATATCTTGTAACATTGTTTAAACTAAACCATGGAATGTCAAAACTGAAGGCACGTGAATTGGTTTACAAATATGCCACTGCTATTAATAAAGAAATACCAGACAACTGGGCAGAGAAGAAACTTGCATCCAATGATTGGCTAAGGGGATTTTTTAAAAGACAACCTCATCTTTCGATAAGGACACCAGAACCTACCAGTCTCTCACGTGCCACAAGTTTCAATGAGAAAAATGTCGGAGATTTTTTTGAAAATTTTAAAACTGTATATGAACGGCATTGCATCGGCCCTGAGTCTATTTACAATATAGGCGAAACTGGATTATCAACAGTACAACGAACCCAGAAAGTGATTGCTCTAAGAGGCACTTAGCAAGTTGGGCAAGTAACGTCAGCTGAAAGAGGGACACTTGTAACGGTTTGCAGCGGTATTAATGCATTGGGTAACTCAATACCACCCTTTTTCATATTCCCACAGGTTAATTTCAAAACATATATGCTAAATGATGCACCTGTTGGTTCAGATGGAGCAGCACATCCTTCAAGGTGGATTACAGCACCATGTTTTTTAAAATATATACACCATTTTGCAAAACACGCCAAATCAACGCCTTCCTCACCAGTTCTATTGCTGCTGGACAATCACAAGGGCCATATTTCAGTACCAGTTCTTGATTTTTGTAAAGAATTTTTAATGACATTGTTTTAATGACTTTCCCACCGCACTGCAGCCATAAACTGCAACCCCTAGACCTGACTGTCTATACACCACTTAAAACTTATTATAACACTGTTGTAACAGATTGGATGGTAAGCAATCCTGGCAAAACAGTAACAATTTATGAAATCCCAAAATTAGAAGCAAAAGCCATCCCACTTGCGTTCAAGTTGCAAAATATTCAAACAGGATTTAAAAAACCTGCCATTTAGCCATTCAATTCAAACATTCTCTCTGATGAAGATTTTGTTTGTTCTTCTATAACTGGTCGCTGCTTGTCGGAAGAGAATAATGTTGCTACAGAAAAATCAATTTTAGAACAACCTTCAACTGAGTCTAGAGGATAATATAAGTTCAAATATGGAAGTCACTGGGTCATCTCAACTGGAATCTCTATCTAAAAGCCAGACTAAGGGCACTGTCAATGTAACACCTGATTTAGTAAGACCATTTCTGAAAGCCAGCCCCAGGAAATTGGATGGCATGAAACGGAAGAAAGGAAAAACTAGAATATTGACAGACACACCCGATAAAAGAATTATAGAAATAGAAGAAAAAGAAAGACAAAGAAAAGATAAGATCAAAGAGCTCAACAAAAATCGAAAATGCTCTAGAAAGCACGAAGATTAGCAGTGATGATGAAATAGAAAATGCTTTTGTTTCTGATGTAGACCTTGTTGAAATCGATTCATCGGAAGAAGATTTTGATGTAGACGATGTGATTGTTATGGATAGAAAATTCCAGATCAATAACTTTGTGTTAGTTAAATTTTACGCAAAAAAAACTGTTTATCATTATGTTGGAATAGTCGAAGAGGTTAATCACTCCATGGCAACTGTCAAATTCATGAGAGCGAGTAAGATAAGAAATACGTTCTTGTTTCCTGACATCGAGGACGTCGCCAGCGTCCCCCTGGAGGATATAAAGACAAAATTGCCTACACCAACAACATGGATAATAAGTCTAAAATATAAATTTTACAAGCTTCTTTGGGTCATACCAAATTTAAGATAAGTCTTATTAAGTCCAACATCGTGCAATATTGATTCCAAGTGACATTGTTAAATTTTTTGTAAAGTCTATGATAAGAAAAAATGTTTGTATTACAATTTTTTATAGCAATGCTATATAATACTTAAGCATAGTAGTATATTAAAACAATATTGTGCATATTAAATACAGTGCCCAAACCTCATCACAGGGGTGCCCAAACCTCCCAACCACAGGGAGGTTTGGGCACTTTGGACATGTGTTAGAAAATCTTTTGTAACTTTGCGAATAATTATAATACTAAAACTCTTCTTAGTAATAGTTACTGCCAAATATGTGTGCTAAATATATTTGAAATAAAATTTTGATTATAATAAAAAATAACTGTTTTATTAGCATTTATGTGAAAAAGTGCCCAATGCTCCCCTCTCTCCCCTACTAAAAAGCCTCATCTATCATTTTTAATGGTCTAAGAAGAAGATGACATAATTTTAGTAATCAGAGTTTATAAAGAGAGGAACAAATCTAAAATTGAAGTTTCAAGTTTTTCACTTGAATGAGACAATATGTTTTGTGTTTTTTAAATCTTGTTAATTTTTTTAAATACAATAACATAAATACAAAAGTTCAAACAAAAAGACTTGTAATTATTTGAAAGTATTCTTTATTACCCACAATCCTGTGTAAAATGTAATATAAGTCGATTTTTCACATTTGGGTCACATCATTGTATTTCAGGGTACCATCCCTGATTTTTCTGATTTTTACATATCATTATCTACATGATGTACATAGGTTAATCGTGCAATTTCAGAGTTCCAATTGCAACGGTTTAGAAATTATAGTCTTTCAAACACCCTCAGGTAGCCCCCTCGGTTCCTCGAATGATAAAAATAGACAACTTTCAGGCCTTATATTTTTTTTCTAACTTTCAACAAGTGGCTTATTCTTCCTGGAACTATTTTCTAGATATTTCTTCTTAAAAATAGTGATTTTCATTAGCTTGTATCATGTTAGAAAAAAACTGTAGCCTCCTCAACTTAGGAAATATTTTGAAAAATACTAAAAAAAGGCAAAATGAATGACCGTAATATTTTTCTATTCATCAACAAGTCCTTACATGTTAGTTTTTTACTAACAAGTTTTTACAACAGGTCCTTACATGTTAGCATTTATCTTAAAACGGAATGATTCTATATAACATACCCTTTTGCAACTGTAAATATATAAGCATTTATGACTCAAAATATCAAGCATTTTTGAGCAGAATTTTTCAATAAACAAAGTTTATTGAAAACACTTTATTAATTACTATTTAACATACCATAAATCATGCTGTGACCTTTTCTCAATTCATTCAAAGATTGTTAAAGGAAACCTAACAACTGTCACTCTGAAGCATAATCAACTGGAGTCTAATTTAATTCCTGAGAAAAAAATATGTTTTGGTTTTGTAAGAAAAATTAAGAGTGTTGAAGAAGTTGAAAAGAGAAATGACCCAGATTAAATATCACCTGAAAACTCTGTCATACA
Source organism: Hydra vulgaris (assembly GCF_038396675.1). Classification (NCBI taxonomy): domain Eukaryota; kingdom Metazoa; phylum Cnidaria; class Hydrozoa; order Anthoathecata; family Hydridae; genus Hydra; species Hydra vulgaris. The sequence goes on from NC_088933.1 coordinate 39,304,866, forward strand.
TATTGATACTATAAATCCTTGTCTTATTAAATTTGGTGTGTCTCTTATTAAAAGATCATCCAGCATGAGTATGCTACAAATAGACAATAAAATAAAAAAGAAAGTTAAGTTGCTAAATGAATCATTAATTGCATCTGAACAAGATGAGCTACAAATTAGTATGCTCAAAAGTTCCTATTTAAGTTTTATTGTAGAACAGTTTTAAATAAAAGTTTCATAATGAGATCAATATTTCACAAAAATAAAATTGCTCACTTTAGTTTCAGTCCATTGGACAATTCATTAAGCAATAAATGAATTTAAAACAATACAATGTATGGCGAAGCACGCTAGAGCTTTGCGGGATGTTAAAGGAATCCTTGGTGAGAGATCAACAAACATAAGAAATCCTGAAAAATTGACTACTGAAGTTGTAAATCAGATTGTCAACTTTTATGAGGATGATAGTAACAACAGGTTATTGCCAGGAGCAAAGGATTACGTTAGCATAAAGATAGTTGATGGTAGACAGCACATCCAGAAGCGACTCATACTATGCAATCTTTCAGAACTTTACCAGAAATGATTAGAAGAATCAAAGTCCAATAGTATTGTAAAGGTGAGACTGACATCATTTGCTCTTTTCACGCCATAACATTGAATTGTTGTAGGAAAATCTGGCAGCTCAAAGAAAACATGAAGCCAAATGAATTTATTATACAAATGGATTTTGCTGAAAATTTTTCATTTATTATACAAGATGAAGTTCAGTCATCCTATTTTTCAAAAAATCAAGCAACTCTCCATCCATTTGTCATATATGTGCGATCTTTAAATGGAAACCAATCACCAGAACACAAATGTTATTGTGTTATATCTGACAATCTAATTTAAAATACTGAGGCAGTTTTCAGTAACATTTCAAAAATCATACCAATTCTGAAAGAGGAATATCCACAAGTTCAGAAGATCAATTACTTTACTGATCGTGCAAGCAACCAATATTAAAATAGGTTAAAAGTTTTAATCACAATATTTAAAAAAAATTTTGATAACAATTACCTATTCTCAACAAACTGTTTTCAGCCCTTGAAATGATGCTTTTGAAATTAGATACAAAATTGATAATTATTAACTGAATAAGTTTTTTTTTTATTGTATTTTAGGTTTAATTTGAAAAACTTGTGTTTTCATGAAAAAGACGATGGACTAAAAGCAGTATGGGATTTTTTCGGGACTGCACATAGAAAAAGTGCATTCGATGGAATAGGTGGTACAGTGAAAAGAGTTATTCATTACCTATCCCTTCAAAGGCCAATTGGCAATCAAATTTTGACGCAAAGGACATGTTTTTAGTTGCTACTGAAAAAGTTAAAAACATCAGGTCTATATCATGCTATTGTCATTGTGTATGTACATTTAAGTCATGATATTTTTTCAAATAATTGATGTCTAGTATCCTAAATCATAATACGCTTTTACCCAAAAATAATAAAAGTAACCTATGAATTTTTAGTTATAAAAGTCAAAAAGTATTGAAAAGGATTCCTTAAAACAAGACCTTACAAAATACATATTTGGAAAAAGAATTATGATTTATGTTAACATTTTTTATCCCCAAATGGCTGAAAATGGGACTTTTTAGTCAAGTGGGCTGTATATTTTCAGATAAAACTGATTTCTAAAATGTAACAAGCTGCTTATATTTTGCCCATTTTTAAGACATTATATATATTGACACAATAAACTTTGAATTTAATTTTTAAGAAATTATATATATTGACACAATAAACTTTGTTTACTTACATTTATTATATATAATTAGATTCAACAATTGATATATATATATATATATATATATATATATATATATATATATATATATATATATATATATATATACTTATTCACTTCTAACAAGACTGCAATAAACTACATTTAAGTTGAGAGTTACTAGGGAAAAAAAAAGAATAGAGTTAGGAAATGGTTGATAAAAGACTTTAAGAGTAGTAGATTGTACGAATCAAGAAAACATAAAGATGAAAGAGTGTTCCAAAGGGTTAAAATGCGGATAAAAGAGCTATATAAATAAAAGTTTTTAGAGCATGCAGGGACAGATAAAGTAAATGAATGAGACTTAGCTAAATGACAAGTCAAGTGAGAATGATTTTTTGTTGATGGAGAGATGATAAGTCCTTTGAGCAGCAACCATGATAGAATTCTTAGAAAAGAGAAAGAGATTTGACTTTATGACTATGAGAAAGAGGCTCAAGCTTAGTAGATAGAACAATAACAACTATGTTTACAATGCATTTTTGTACCTAGTCAAGAAGAAAAAGAGCATCATTAGAAGAACAGCCCAAATATGAGAACAGTAATCCATACAGGGACAAATAAGAGAATTGTACAAATAGAGAGCGGAATCAGAGGTAAGAAAATGACGATGATGATAAAGGGTTGCTAGTTTAGCAATCGATTGTATATTTTGTTGAACATGAAAGGTCAGTATTAAATGATAATCCAATAAGATGTAAAAAAGAGGACTCAGTGAGAGTGTTGCTATTTATTAATAATGAAGTGGTGACAGTATTGTTGTAGTTGTTTGCAGTAAATAACTGAGTTTAGTTGGAGTTAAAATTTATAAGCCAAAATTTGTGAGCCCTAATCTGTTACAGAAGTTTTGTCAAGACGGGAGTAAAAAGTTAAGTCCTCAGCAAAAAGAGCTACTTTAAATGTAAGGTTGTTGGGAAGATCGTTAATATAGATAAGAACAAAATAAGACTAAGGATAGAACCTTGAGGTACCCCAGAAGTTTCTGGAAATAAATTAGACTGTTGGCCTTCAAGGATGACTTTAATAAAGCAGTTAGAAAGAAATGTTTCGATAATCTCAAAAACTTTCCCAAATACTTAAATGAAACAAGCTCATGGGGAAGACCAGCATGCCAAACTGTATTAAAAGCTTTATATATATATACATATATATATATATATATATATATATATATATATATATATATATATATATATATATATATATATATATATATATATATATATATATATATATGTATATATATATGTATATATATATATATATATATATATATATATATATATATATATATATATAACACTTTCCCTCTCCCCGCTTCCTTTAGATAAAAATCAAAACCCAGTCATTTTTATGTGCTGCGGTTATCTTTTTTTGAATAATTTAAGTTTATTTGTCCAATACATATTGAAGTACTTATTGAACTACTTATTGAAGTTTAATTGTCCAATGAACTACATATTGGACAATTAATTCATGCTTCATGCTTGGTCAACTTAGTACTCAAATGAAGTGAAATTTTATAAAAACCTAATAAATAAAATACTTTTAAAGATTTTTTTAAAGATTGTAAAGGAAAAAAAAATTATAGAACTTCATGTTTTTTATTTTATATAAAAATTATATTTTTCTGCAATAGAATCTAAAAATAGATTAACACAAAAGATAACCTATAAATATTATATATTTTATATTATATATGTATATATATTTTTATATTATACATATAAATATTTTATATTTATATATATATAAATTTTATATATATTATATATAAATTTTATATATATTATATATAACACAAAAGATATATAAATATTAAAAACAATGTAATTTTCTATCTAAAGATGTTTTAACTTACTTAAAGCTAATTAAATTTTTTATAAAATTTTTTTTTTAAATTGGTGTTTATACATCTAAGTGTGCTTTTGATGTTCATATACTAAAAATATAGTAGAATAAAGGAAAACTCTTCCAAAATTTATGCCAAATAAAAGCTGAAAAATTGTTAAGAAAAGCAAAATAACTCCAAAAAAACGCCACAAAAAACCCCCCAAACCACGTTTTTTTTCTCTAAGTAACTCTAAGCAACTCTAAGTAAAATAGTATCTTTTAAAACCACAAAAATCAGTTGCAGACTCATGTATTTCAAATTTTATTTTTGTTTTTGGAAAAAAACATGAAATTTTTATTTTTTATGCATAGCTATAGTTAGCAGTAACTTTTAAAACTTTATGAGCTTACGGGATTAGTTTATATATTTAAACTATTTAACAGTAAAGCTTTTTGAAAAAAATATAAAGCAAAGATTAGCCTTTATAATACACTTATAATCATGGCTTTAAAACAACAAGGTACCTACGAGAACCTATATTAAATACTTGAACTAGTAACTATAATATGTATACATTGCCCCTAACTTTCTCTTTTGAGTTTTTTTAACTTTTTAAGATAATGGCTTGTAATTTGTATGAAAACTACTTTTATTTACTCATAATCAAAAATACTTTGTTTGTTATTTAATTCAAAGCAATTTGTACTGTTTAACAATTTTTATTTTTATTTTTTGGTTTAGTAAAAAAACAAAAATTGGTGACATTTACGGACTCATATGACAAAATAAACCTTAGTTCCTAATGATAAACAAAAATACATTATTTTGTTCGTTATTTAATTCAATACAAAATGCGCTGTTTATCTAACAATATTTTTGTTTTTTTGATTAGTAAAATAATAAAAATTGGTGACATTTACGGACTTATACAACAAAATAAACTAGTTCCTAATGATATACCATTCTTTTCATTGAAATTAACTGTTCAAGTTTCTGCGGATGGTAAACTAGAGGATTCTGAGTGAAAAACTTTATAAAATTATAATGTAAAAAGTTGAAAGCTGCAAACAATTATAATATTCACTTTGAGAGAACTAATGAAACTTGGCTAGCTCAAGATTTTCAATATACCTACAGTACATTAAATGCTACATTGTCAGTTAATGAAGTTGGAAAACCAAACCATGTTGCTCTTTTCAAAAAGCTTTTAACAGAACAAAAAGAAGAAGCTTAATGTTTTTAATATTAATAACCATAAATTACTTTATACAACAAAATTAAAACTAAGAAGTGAGTTTAAGTACAAAACTGGCGCAAAAATTGTTGTTGAATTTTTTTTTTAAGTTTGTTCCACCAGAAGAGTTTCTTATTCAGTTCCACGATTTTAAGAAAATATAGGACTTGAAATTTAAAATTATAAATACGCATTTTTGAGTTTTTTATAAATTTTGTTAAATAATTTTTAGTATAAGCAATTACTAAAATTTATAATAAAAGTTAATATATATTATTACAAAGTGTTTCTTTTGACATTTAAAATGGTTTTGTAAAAAGAATAAGATTAAAATTTTGTCCATCTTATGTTTATTATCCTGCCCACTGTGCGATGGTTTGATGTTTATAGAATTTTTAGCTTTTTAAAAAATCCTTTTGTTTCTTTTAGTGTATAATATCTTTATTAGGGTTTGGTGGTTTTTTAAAACGGGTTTTTCAAATAAATTTGACACATTTTAAAACCGGTTTTTAAATTTCAAAAACCGGTTTTCTATTTTTTACCATTTATATTATATATTGTTATTATACAATAGCATTTTGTTATGTTATTTGAGTAATCTGTTTCCTTTTTTTTAACACGCTTCTTTAAATTTGTCCCTTATCATTTTTGTAAAATGATATGTAATAATTACCCAATAGAAACATTTGCTTGACTGAAAATACAGGCGATGTTAACACAAATTTTTAGAAAGTTTTTCCAAAATGGCTTCCCGAAAAGTACATATGCTTCTCAAATAATTGGGATTTATTATTCATTTTTAAAATGTATTTACGTGTAAGATTATATTGTGTTTACATATTTATATTTTATATTAATAGTATATATAATACTATTATGATATTTGTACCTATTTAAATGTAATATTGTAGTATTTATTTTTATGTGTATACTATACTAAGTTTTTTTATTTTGCAAATTATATTTTTGGAATTTGATACATATAAAATCAAATTTGTTACTTATAAAAATCAAGTATGTTTTATATTATAATTTATAAGTAAATAGTTTCCCTTGATTAGTTTGTTAAGTATTTTGTTATTTTATGGTAATATAATTATGATATGAGCTTAAGCTCTTATCAACGTGGTAATATAATTTAAAGTTACATTTAAAAAAGGTAAGGCATTTTTGTTTCAAAAATATTTATTTAATAATTTAATTTCATTTCCAGATAATAAAAAAAAATGAAAAAGGTAGAAGTTTAGAATAGTTTTAGAAGCTCAGGGATAGAAAAAGCAATCTGCAAATATTGTAATAAAATATTGAGTTGCAAAGGTTCATCTACAAGTAATCTATGCAATCACTGAAAATCAAACATAAAATTGATATTGAAAATAAATCAGAAATGTTCAGCAAAGAAGAACTGGTCCTTTACCTTTTTTAAAAGAAAAAACTAATATTTTTAATTTTATGCAAGTAAATAGGAGTAGCTTATATGAGATCTGTCCAAAACTTGCTGCAATGGGTGGGTTTCTATAAATAGCATTACGAAAAGCTCATTTATACCAGAGTCTCTTAAACAACAAGGATATTTATTACCCAAAAAAAACTCTAGAGTAATGGATCTCAATCATGCATTTTATGACAAAGCAAAACTTGAAACTATTACGGAATTAAATTTAATAAAAATGAGTGGAAAAAATTTTTCTATAACTTTAGACGAGTGGACAAGTAAAAGAAATCATAGATATTTAAATATTAATTTACATCACTTAGCAGAAGATTTTAATTTAGCTGTTATGATAAAATTTGGCAAATCATCATGTATAATTAATCAACAATGTTATTCACATGCAATCCACCTAGCAGTTACTGATGTATTATATAAACATAGAGAAATGGTTAAAGCTGAATCCGAAGTAAATGGTTCAAGTGAGAAATCGGATGATGAAGATGGAAACAAATATGACGAATATGAAGAACCTTTTTCTTATATCTGTAACCAAGAGCATCCTATTCCTATTTTGTCTGACAATTTGAAACATTCCGTTTCACAAATCAGAAAAATTTGTAAATTTTTTCTCCAATCTCCAGTATAAAATACCATTCTTCAAAATTATATAAAATTAAAATAAGGAAAAGAGTTGAATTTAATTCTTGACTGCAAAACAAGGTGGAATAGTATAGAGGAAATGGTTGGAAGATTTTTCGCTTTATTAACTGGTGAAGGTATATTTTCATTTTATTAAATAAAAAATATAAAGTCTAAAATAAGTTTGAATCTATTAAAGGCTTTAGAAAAAGAATTCAAGAAAGAAGACAAGTTGAATTTGCATCTCTTATACTTTTTTTGCAAAACCCGGAAAACATTTCTGGTCCAGCAAAAAAATCTAGTATGCCTCCTTTAACTTCAAAAACCGACATTAAATTGTCTGAAAGGTTATTGTCTACAATATTTCAAAATTCTATTATAAACACCGCTTCAGATCAAGAGGAAATCAAAGAAACTACTCATCAGAGTAAAGCTTTTTAAAAGAGGTCATGGAAAATTCAATTAATAAATTTCTTGAAGAGCCTGCAGAAAACATCACTAACCCAAAAACACAGAGGGCTGAGTTTTCATTATTATAGGCAACACATAAAAGAACCAAAAACTTAGATTTATTATTTGATGCACTTAAAACTATAAAACCGAGCTCAGCACCTAGTGAACGCGTATTTTCAATTGCAGGCAATTTTGTGTCCCAAATTAGAACAAGACTTAGCCACCGTTAAGTGGACATATTATGTTTTTTAAAATCTTGATTTCTTAGAAAAAATTACAATAAGTGAAATAAATATAATATATAAATTAAGTATCTCTCATTATTCAATTTTTTTTAAAAAAATTCAAAAACCGGTTAAAACCGGTTTTTTAGAGAGTTTGGAATTCGAAAACCGATTTTTCAAAAAGTCGGTTTTTGTCCAAACCCTAATCTTTATATATGTTATGTATATAATATCTGTAAAACTTCAAGATCGTTTTAATTTTGAAGTTTTACAGATATTATGTACATAATATTTTATTTTATTTTAACAAAATCAAAAAAGATTCAAAAAAGAAATGTTGCTAGTGGGAGGATTCAAACCAGGCCCTTTTTGTTCAGAAGCTCTCTACAAGCTAACCACTTAGCCATGCTGGCATGTTTACTAATGAAAATGTTAAAACTATATAATAAATAAAAAGACTTTATAAAAAGAAAAATAATTGCTATAGATCAAAATTAAGGAGATGTTGCCGCAATCTAATTTTTAGGTTTATATATTTGAAAAAATAGCTTGAAAAAATAGCAGATTATATATTTGAAAAAATAGCTTGAAAAAATAGCAGATTATATATTTGAAAAAATAGCTTAAAAAAAAAAAAAGTTTATTAATAAAAAAAATTGTTTATAATTGTTGGAATATTTAATTATATTTTTATTTGTTAAAAATGAATCTGTAAGTTATTTAATATTTAAATCAGTTTTTTTAAATTACTGTTTAAAAATTCTATTGCAGTTATCTTTAAGTTACCCTGTAAATCTTAATTTATAGAATTTTTCTGCTGATAAGGCTAGTGTACAAATGGCTTTCAAGAATCTTACAAAACTTTTTAAGAAAAAGGCTTTTCAATGTATTTGTTGACTAAAATTTACTGAATTTTAAAATTTTAAAAACAATATAAATAAATAAAAGCCTTGGCCAAAATAAATGATTGCACGAGTTGTGAATTGCCTGTCTTAAACAGATTGGACGGGTGATGCAAGCAATAAGCATTTTTGCAGGCTTTTTTGTGATAATTTTTTTATAATTTGATAAGTTTAAAAATTGTACTCAAACAATAAAAATTGTAGTGAAAAAGCAAGTTATTAAAAGCTTTTTACTACTAAAGCACTTTAGTTCTTTATTCTTGTTGTTTTTTTAAAGTTTTTGAAAGTTTTTTAATGAAACTCATTTCGAAATTAATACTTAAGCTCTTTTATGTGGCAATTTCATTAAACTTATAAGGCTCTGGGAGGAAAGTACTCTGCAAGGGAAGTGCTCTGTAAGGGAGAACTTTGGATTTATTTTTGTTTTATTTATTTGTGAAATTCAGCATTGCATAGTTTATAAATGATCCCAAGGCGATGCTCACAAAAATGTAACAATGAATAAATCTTTGCTATTTTTTCACATATCATTGCATAGTTATATAATACTTATGAAAGCATAATTATATAATACTTATTAAATTTTGTTTTTAATGCTTTTTCTATTTTTGTTTAAGTAAAATACGGCTCAACCTAAAAAGCATTAAATTTTGCTGTTAAAAAAATCTGCGTAAGTCAGTTCACACAGGCAAAACCTGTTTATACATTCCTGTGAAGACCTATATATATATATATATATATATATATATATATATATATATATATATATATATATATATATATATATATATATATATATATATATATATATATATATATATATACATACAACCCTTACAATTAGAGTCAGCATTCGGCAATGCCAACTTAACTGCTGACCTAAAAGTGTTTGAGACCAGCAAAATGATGATGACCTCGTTTCTATGTTTTATGGTAAGTTCTTTGTATCAAATACTTTTTGCCTCCCACACTATTCATAATTCTGAGTGTTGATATATATATATATATATATATATATATATATATATATATATATATATATATGTGTATATATATATATATATATATATATATATATATATATATATATATATATATATATATATATATATATATATGTATATATATATATATAAGGGTATTTCTCTTTCTTGAAACTTTAAATTCCATAATAAAGTTGTAGTTTTTCATTTAAATAATATTATCAGATGGGTGTGTTATATATATATATATATATATATATATATATATATATATATATATATACACACATTATATATGTGCATTAAGATTTTTTATTATCTTAGTATTGCTTTTTTTCTTTAGCCATTAGTCTATTAATTATTATTTTATGTTCCTTTGTTATTATTTAGACTAAAGTAGTCGAAGTAGACTGAGCAAAAGTTAGTTGTTCTTTTCTTACTAGATCAAGACTATTTGACCTACCTGAAATGTTTCATCATTAAAATAAACTATTATAAGCTATAGCCAATTCTTATTATATCATAACACATCCTCAGAGTGATATTTATCTTATTGGTCAGCTGACACAAATGTTTAGTGAATTGGTTTTACCCACAATGGACTGGTTTTACCCACAACAGGAGATGTACTTCAGGTATATTTTTGTTATTATGATATTGACACCTCACAAAACTCTGTAATCAAAGCTTTAATTACTGATATTCTCGAAGTTTGGTCAAAAGCATGTATTCCATTTGCTGAAAAACAAAATATAATTTAAAAACTTGTTGTGTTGATAATTGATTAGTGAACCATTTGAAGGAACAGATAAAATCAGGGTTCAGCACAAAATTATTAAGGAAAGTGCATTTAAAGAACTATTGAAAACACTGTTTTCACATCATAAGGGATTGGATCTCATAAAGATTGAAGAGGATAAATTTTTCTTAATTGATCAATGGCCTAATGGAAAGTATGTTTTAGTTAAAACGACTAGGAAAATGACAGCAATAGAATCTAGAAAGCAGTTGAGATTTCAGACAGAGGCTAAATACAAAATAAGCAAGAAATAAAATTAAAAAAATGCAAGAAATTAATAAAGAGTTGTGAGGCATTAGAAACCTCAAGTAGTTCCAGTGAAAATTCAGAAAATGAATGAATATCAATATACAACTGCTACTACTTCTTCAATGTCTGAAAAATTCAAAATGATTGAAGTTATATCTTTATGTCTATTAGCTGTACTTACTTGAACTAATTTAAGTAACCGACAGTGTGCGTTTATTATTACTAGTGATGCAAAAAGTCACACCACACATGACTTGACCAACATACTATTGTCAGTTAAAAGCATTCAAAAGAGTTCAAATAAAGCATTGGTTACATTATGCATCAAATCTAAAGGTCCTAATGTATAGTTATTTCTTTATTTTGATGCTTGGTCTAAACTTGATGTTTCAGTTATGAACTTTGTTATGATAAGTATCTAAACAGCTAACTAGATTCCATGAAAGTTGATGCACTAAGCTTTATAATGTTCACACTGCAACATTATGCCACGTGATGACTTTAGAGAACTGATTGAAGTTACTTCAATTTTTTTAAGACAAATTCCTGGTTTATTTTCAAGTATTTAAAGCAGGTCAATGTGCACAATGATTAGCAAAACACATCTCTATGTTGCAAATATGCTTTTTTAGAAGTCTTTATAAACTTACTAAGTGAGAAATTACTACTTGTATAGATTTTTGGCTGTTTGCTGCATTTTTCTATGTGAAGACCAATGCCTTGGTAATAGAATATATACACAGTAAACATATTTATTTGAATTCAATGAAATCAACGAAAAAATAATAAAAAATTGCAAAAGTTTTGCACAAACATTCACATAAATATATTAGTTTATTATTAAAATGCATAAAATAAAAGATATCTTGTTGCAATAAATTAGATCTGAACAACAAGTAAAGTTTCAAAAGTATCGAGAAAGCCATCAGCTTAAAGCTTAATTAAGGGAAATAAATTCTGATTTTTTTACAAGTTTTTTTTTTTTTGCAAAAATTTAAAAATAAATTTACTTGTAATTGCAAATATTTACTTTAATTTACTAGTCTGCTTTTTGCATTATTATTAGTTACTCAAAAAATAAATGCAATTAAATGTTTGTTTTTTTTTTTTTGTTTTTTTTTGATTGAAATTGAACCAAAAAAGTTAACATTCCTTTAGAAAAAATCTTTTTTTTTACGTTTTTCAAGACATTGACATAATAAAACCTTCACCTTTTTTTTTTACATTTTTACATGCCTCCTGTACATACTCAACTTCCTGCATAAGTTAATTTAAAAATGTTGCAATTATACTTATTTTATGATAAAAAATATGAAAAATCGAGTGGCAGCGGTGTCGGAATAATTTTCAAAGTGGAACTCATTTCATTTCTTAGAAATTTCGAAAGCAAACCTGGATTAGTGAGTGGAGGGTGAATGGTCCTCTTGCTCTTTCTCCTCCCCCTTCTTCTACTTTTGCTGCCACTATCGAATGATATATATGATTAATAATAATAAAAATTATATTTTTATTACTTTGGCATTTAGTCATGTGACTTTAAGAGGTAAAATGCAATTCTACAAGAGGTTAAAAACCCTTGGAAATTTCAGCGTTTTTTATTTTTTAAACAAAAATAAACATTTCTTAAAACCTACAGCATGATTCCTTTTTTTTTTACTGAAACCCTTTGAAATGAAGAAAACAGCAATTCTAAAAGTCTGAGGGATTTTTTTTCTTGAAAAATTGAATTTAGTGTAGCACATTCAATTTCATTACAGTTTCAGTTTCATTACAGAAGTCAATAGTTGTTGGGAATATATGTTTTCTTTAAAAAGCAAGCTATTTTGCAGAGTATTGCAGAATTTCTCAACAAACAAAAAATTCTTTATAGTTGCAATTGACTTAAAAAAACATTTTTTTAGTTCATCCTTTGCACTTGATTTTTACATTGGCAAAAATAATTTGGAATCAAAAAAAAGTTAGGTATAATCAAACGGAAGCGGCCTGCTGCAAGATTTTGTCAGTTATATGGAAAGCCTTTCGTTAATTTTTTTTTGTTTCAATTTGTAACTAAAATTGGGAAACTAAGTATAACAAATAAATATAATATATAAAAAAAATATAAAAATTAAGTAATTTTGCTAATTAATTTAATTTTTTGGTAAAAATTGAAAATAATTTCCGCGCAACTGTTTTTCCACAAAACTATTTTTCCACTAAGACCTGTAATCAACTTTCTTGACGAAAATAACAGATCGTTTTATGATTTCCGGACATAGAAAGAGAAATTATCGTAAATTACGGATGGTTTTGAGGGTTCCGGACGTAGAAAGAGAAATTTACTTTCTTGATGGACTTGACTGCGAAGAAAGGGCATTGAAGATTTATATTTATAAATTGCATGCTTTAAGGATATAATTGCAACAAACTTCTTTAAACTGAATAAACTTCTATTTTTTCCAGCAGTTTATTTTTATAACATGAATATCAAGTTTATGAGTCAGGCTATTTCCCAGCCGGCACATCTGGTTTTAATCTCGGAATTAAAACCCGTATAAACACGTGTTTGTTACGATCCAGGCGTAAACCAAAAACACGTGGATTTCACGGGAAGTTTAACTGGAGTTTTACACGTGTTTTCTAAGGTTTCAAACACGAGTTTTTTTATGTTTTAAATACGTGTTTTTGAGGTTTTAAACTCGTGTTTTATGAGGTTTTAAATTCGTGTTTTCTATAGTTTAAAACGGATTTATGGCATTAAATTAAGTTTCCAAACGGAAACTTTATTTAATGCCTTAAGTTAGTTCAGGCATAAGTTTTCCAAACTTATGCCTGAACTAACAGCTGCTCAGCACGGTTTAATGATAAACCAAAAATACGTAGGTTTTGTTAGACACGTTTATAGCTTTAAACATGTAAACCTTTTTTTATATATACTACATTATATTTACGACAATTTTGTTGTTTTATTTTTGTTTTTCAAGGTAAATTATTTTACAATAATACTACGAAGAAAAAATAAACGAAGAAATAAAAAACCAAATCATTAAAAATAAGCTAATAAAAGACGCTTGGCACATGGTTACCATACATAATATTTAATTTCGATTGATCGCCTCTTCCGTCATTATAAAATCTAAAATCGTATAACAATACGCTTTCGCATTTTTACAAACAATTCCAGTAGCATCGAATGCTCTTTTTAATTTTTCTTCAAAGTCGGGTCTCGAACTTTACTAATTCCTCAATTGAGGTAACCTGTTCAAATTTAATTTCATTTAAATCTTTATCTAAAAACTATTGCAGTAGCCCAAATTTCTTTTTATGTAATGGTGTGACAATCATTTTACGCTAAAACATGGCATCATCCATGGGAGAGGTTTCGTTTGGCTGATTTTTTGGTCGATCTGTATTGTTAATGGTTTTTGATGATTCGCCTTAATCTATTTAAAAAAAAAACAAGTTTTATAATAAATAACAAAATAAATGATTATCTTAGTCTATTGTTTTGTATTGTACCTAAGTAAATGCACTATAAAAAATGCTGTTTGAAAAAACCAGAGTGATGATTTGATGGAAGAGTAAAATTGCTTTTTTCCTTATTAATCACGTTTGTTTGTGTATGTACATTTAAACGGAATCGACCCTTCATTCTTCTTTTCAAATTGTTTTTTAGAGCCACCTACTTCAACCTAAATAAGAGACGCCCTTAAAGAATTTATGAAACCCATTAAGAAACATAATTCATTAAATATACTATTGTACTTTTTAAATATTATAAACTTTTAAATTAAATGCAAATAATTTATTACTTTGGAAAGACCCAGAAGCCCGAGTATTCACAAGTATTTTAATTAGCATTTGTACCAGGATGTAAATCCTCTTTTAATTGATTTTTGCTTATAAATATAGAAATCTTTAAAGGTTGATTCGAAACCATCTCATTTAGGTTTTGTTGCTTGTTAAAGTGCAAATATCCTGTTTTAAGATAAATTAGACTAGTATACACTCAAATATAGGTAATAAATATAAATATAAGTTATACATAATATTTAAAAAAACCAAATGCACACATGCCCCCTGTTCATTAATAATCACCTACCTTAATCAACATTAATATTATTATCTTCATTAAGTTTCTGAAGTCTTCTATAAATATATTGTCTTCATCTAGATTATGTGATAACAGTAAAACTCCTAAAAGATAAAATTTGCAAAAACATAATTTACCAGAAATATTAGTGTCATTTTAAATTTTTTGAAGTTTAAGATAAATAACTAGAGTTTCAATACAAGTATTTTCATTAACAGTTGTACCACCATTAATATTTTTTCTCATTCTCTTTTTTGTTGAACATGTGAAAAACTTAGTAGTTGACTTTTAGTAGAATTAGTAAGATTATTTTAGTAAACTATAAGTAAGTAGAAGACTTATAGTAGAATCTTTTCAATTTATGTTTTGTTGCTTACTAAAACCCACATATTCTGGTTTAAAAATGTTATATATATATATATATATATATATATATATATATATATATATATATATATATACATACACACAAACAAAACAAAAAAAGTTCAATATGTGCTAATGCATATCACTAGCCATAGTCTGCTTGATAATAGACCCTTACCTTTATCAGCAAAAAAAATATCATTTCTGCAATCAGATAGACTATGCAAGAAATTTTCTTGCTGGCTTCGGCTCATGCCATATTTTTTATACTGCTGACTCATTTTTGTATCTTCTTAAACAATTAAAAATTAATTTAACATTTACATAATAATTTTCAAATATAAACAATTGATTTACAGATAAGTAAAGTTACTTACAGACAGTATTTTGCAACAAAGTATTACTAGATTTTGCTGTCAATATTGGTAGAGAAAGTTTATTCGATGAAGCATAGGTAGTATATTTGTGCAGCCTCGCAGCTCGAAGACAAATTTAAACATTCAGGAAATAAATTTCTAGCTAAGGCTGATCGATATTTTTTCATATATTCTTTCTACTATGCTGAACTTGTTCTTTTCAATTTTGTTAAATAATGATTATTATTAGTATATCCTATAGCATTTAGTACACACACATTTATATAAGAACAACACTAGTATTTTTTAAACATATAACAATAATAACAATAGTAATAGTAATAACAATAATACTGTTAACACAAAAAATGTATTTTATGTATATATATATATATATATATATATATATATATATATATATATATATATATATATATATATATATATATATATATATATATATATATATATGTATATATATATATATATATATATATGTATATATATTCATCGCAGAAATAAACATACATATACAGATACAAAAACACACAAATATACATACACCGAAATAAACACACAAATGTGTGTATATGTGTATATATTACGTATACATAACATATACATTTATTTATAAGTGTGTATGTATGTATGTATATATGTATATACATATATATATATATATATATATATATATATATATATATATATATATATATATATATATATATATATATATATATATATATATATATATATATATAAATATATATATATATATATATATAGTCTATATATTATGTATGTATGTAACATACATACATAATATATAGACTTATACATACACACATATATACATATGAATACATAAATAAACACATACATATTTTATATATGTATTATACATACATATATAAAATATACATTGTATAAAATATATAGATACACAAGTATGTATGCATATAGATACACGTGTGTATATATATGTGTTTATATATATATATATATATATATATATATATATAATATATGTGTGTGCATATATATATATTTATATGTATATATATATATATATATATTTAAATATATATATATATATACATATATATATATATATATTTAATATTAACCCGGCCTTAATATATTTTATATATATATATATATATATATATATATATATATATATATATATATATATATATATATATATATACATGCTAATACTTAACAAAAACTGAATTTATTTAACATATAAATTTTCTCGACAAACGTTTTCCTGAATGTTCTCGTTACACATTCTAAAACCTTCCGAATAATAAAAATGCAATAAATTTGAAAAATCCCGTGCTTAAAGTAATGGTTTCACATTCGTTGCGAAAACTTTTGATAATTTAATACTCCATTTTTGTAACTGAAAAACCATCACTAAAAACTTAATATCCAAACTGGTTTTTTGGTAAAATATAATAGTTAATTTCACGGAATTAAAACCCTATTCTTGACACGTGTTATTCTTAGTGTTTTCGGGAGTTTTAAACACGCAACAGAAACCACGCGTAACTTTTAAACGAGTTGTGCCGTCTGGGTTATGGCAAGGCAAGTTATGATTTAGGCTATTTATAACATGAATATCAAGTGTATGAGTTGGGCTGGTTTTTTAACATGAATATCAAGTTTATGAGTTTGACTAATTTTATATCATGAATTATCAATCATTTTATATCATGAATTATCAATCAAGTTTATGAGTTTGGCTAATCTCTAAATATGAATAAGCTAATGAATATTATTATTATTATTTGTGCGCATAGTTACGCATTGTTCGTATTGTTACTTAACTAAGCTGAGATTAAAAATATCCACAATTTGAGTGCATATTAAAAACAAACTAGGCAATTAATTTAAAAATAGACCACGTTTATTATCACTTTGGTGGGTTTACTAAAAGGTACCACAAATAAAAATCTTTTTTTAGAACTTAAAAAAATTGGGTTTCTGCCAAAAAATCGGGTCTCAGATACCATAGTGCTTCTTATTAAAAAAAGTAATTTTTTTATTTCCTTTAAAAAATTTTTTAAAACAAAGTCAATTTTTTTTAAAAATCATAATTTTTAAAAACTTTTACTTTCTTTTTCTAATCATATTTTTTAAAAATTTCACAAAAATGGCAAAGTTACTGATAGCAGTTTCATTAACTGATCTAAAATTTATTCTCTGATTTAACACCTAAAAAATTTTTTTTTTTTTTTTGATGTGTGTAAAGGTAAATAAAGATTTAACGAGGTGTTGGAGTGACTATTAGAAATTTACTAAGAATGCTACCATATTTTTTCAATTGCTGTGGATAACTATGCAGTGTTTTTATTTATTTCTAGCATTTATTTTTAATAGCCTTAAGTTTTTTATTTTCAAATTTAGCTTAGCTACATTTAGCTAAATATTTAAGAAAACCAGCTCTAAAATAAAATTAGAGGAATGTTAAACAGTTTTTTTGTGAAATGTTTAACATTCCTCTGATTTGATTTTATTCCTGGTTTTCTTAAATATTTTTGTTTTCCCAAAACAACTATTTAACTTTTTGTTTTTTTAATTTGATTTTTAAATTTTAGGAGGACTTTAACATTGTTGAAAACATGAACAAACTATCGATGGAATCAAATCGGAACATCGATCAGTTCTTGATCAGTTATCGAACAGTTCTTGACTTTTCAATAGCTCAATAATATTTGTTTAAATAAATTCAGTTTTCAGGTGGTTTTACAGCATATAACAGAAAAATACAACAATAAGTGATTTTATAGAATACAAGAGACATGATTTTAATGGCATTCGAATTTGTTGCTTTATACTCAAGATGGTTAAGGTTACACAGAAGATTAACCAAAAGCTATAGATATTTTTTTTTTGTAACATAATAAAAAATTATTTTTTTTAAGTAACTTTTTTATTGTTCATTCTCTTTCGAGATAAGTATATTAATCAAAATTGGCACAAAAAAGAAACGTCATCGTTACGTTATCGCTGCCCTTTGATTTGTTTTTTGCCTATTTGGCAAGATGTAATGGTTGGCATATTATTAAAGATTTTTTAAGAAAATGAACATAAATAATATATATTTTGATATTTAAAAAATGTTTTAACCACATAACATAAAGTTGATATAGTTTATGATTGTTGATTAAATCTGCTGATGATTGCTTAAGAATAATGTAAACATGCCTGAGTTAACATCATCCATCCTAAATAGAGCTCTCCTTACAATAACACAAAAAAAATTGCTTTGTATTTAAAAACTAATTATTTTACTCGATAAAAATAGCTTAGATTAAATGAAGCAATTCTCGCGCACATAAAAAAAGTTTTATATCGCATAACGTGGTTTTAACGTGGAGTAAAGAGGTTTAATGTATAAAATGTAAAATTAATGTATAGTTGGGTATCCTTTTGAGTCAATAACTGCTTGACAACAACGGCCCATTGGCGATATTAATTTTTAGCATTGTTTTTGGCATTTTGGCAGGCAAATTGTCGTCTCATGTAGCCCTTATTTCGATCCAAAATCGGTTTAAGTTTGTTCCAGTTAATCGATTTATATTTCTGTCAACTTTCTTTCACAAATTTTCTATCGGATTTTGGTCTGGTATTTGTGCGGGCCACTCCAAAACATCAATCTTTTTAGCGTTAAACCACATTTTAACACTTTTGGTGGTGTGTTTTGGGTCGTTGTCTTAATGGAATCTCTAATACAAAAGAAGGTTTTTCTCGGCATAAGGCAACATAACATTTTCTAATATTTCTTGGTACATGTGTTGATCCATTGTCCCTTGAATTTTCTGCTACGAGTCCACGCCACACCATTAAAAAAATGCCCCAAACAATCACCTTGCCACCACTTTGTTTTACAGTCTTTAGAGTATTCCAAGGGCTAAGTTCTTTGTTTAGGCGACAAAAAACATTGCAATATGATTTTTGCAAAATGAATTACAATTTTATCGTTAAAATACTGAGCATAATGATTTTCTTTTAAGTTTTTTTAAGAATAAGTTATTGTGTGCTATTTAAAATGACCTCAAAAATTTAAACGCAACTGCTAAAATGTTCAAAACAAGTAATTTTGATACTTTTAATGTCTAATGAGTAGTTGCGTTCAATATATATATATATATATATGTATATATATATATATATATATATATATATATATATATATATATATACATATATATATATATATATATATATATATATATATATATATATATATATATATATACATATATATATATATATATATATATATATATATATATATATATATATATATATATGTATATATATATATATGTATATATATATATATTAGTAGAAAATCACTTAACAAAAATTTTTTCCATTTAACACTGTGTTTCATCAACAAAGATTTATCTGAAATGAATGATCAAATTAATAAAACTTCAATTTATACCAAAAATTAAATTACAGGAAGTTGCAAATGTCTATTGTGTAGAATGCTTTTTAAAGTTGTTTAAATATATATATATATATATATATATATATATATATATATATATATATATATATATATATATATATATATATATATATATATATATATATATATATATATTAATAAGAAAACATCAAACAATACGAATTCTCTTAATACAAATAATAATTTATTTTGAGATTTAATTTATTTTCACTGGGTTATGGATACCAGCATCATCAGGTCGTAAAATATTACAAAATTTTTTGAACGTTAAAAAACAGTTTAATAAAAAAAAAATTTAACTGACGTCAGCAGTTGAATGGCTTCTTTTTTCGTTACGCAAGAATATATAAAATGGAGTCCAAAATTCAATCAATCATATATATCAATCAATCATATATATTCTGAAAATAAATTTTCACGGCTATTTACAAATAGTATTGAAATACTAATCTCAAGTAAATACCTTAAAAAATAGTTTATTTATATACAATTAATCTTAGTAATAATAATAATAATAACAACAATAACAATAATAATAATAGTAATATATTTAATAATAATAACAATAATAACAAAAATAATAATAATAATAATGATAACAATATTAATATTAGTAGTAATAGTTAAAAGTAGTTAATAATAGTAATGTAAATATTTATAGAAATAACAATAAGCAATAGTAATGACAACAAAATATATAATAAAAATTAAAAAAAAAAAAAAAAAAAAAAATACTAAAGAAAAAATTCAGTTTTAACAAATTGCCCATTATCGAGATTTATTCCGACATTCGATGGGAAACATTGGTGCCTCTGTATTTTGAGTGCTTCTCGTACTTTACGGTCGAATTTTTTTGTTTTAACTTTAAGAGTTTTAATTTTCTCCCAATTTATTTTTTCAGAGCAAAACTTGCTATGTTTTGCAATTGCTGACTGATAATGTTTGCCATCATTTAAACTTTTTTGGTGTTGTTGAATTCTTGTTTTAATTTGTAATTTTGTTTCTCCTACATATTTTTTCGAGCAATTGCATATAACTAAATATGTACCAGGCTGGCTATTTTGGGGCAATCTAGATTTGTTTTTACATGTTAATATTGTTCTTAAATTAGGATTTGTTTAAAACTACTCTATAGCCAACTTTTCTAAATATTTAAATGATACTGTTGGGAAAGCATTGTTCTCGGATTGAATTCTATTGTTCTTTACGTAGCGTTTTTTCCAAATTTGATTTGCAATACTTTTTAGTTGGCTTTCGGTGTACCCATTTTCATTAAAAACTTGAATAAGAAAGTTTATCTCATTTTTTAAATGTGTAACACTGCATATGGAGTATGCCCTGTGAACATAACCTTTGAATATTGCGCATAAAATTTTGGGGTCGTGATTCGAGTGCGGTTTCACGACCTTAAAATTTTATTTAGTTGAATGCAATTGCTCGAAAAAATATGTAGGAGAAACAAATTACAAATTAAAACAAGAATTCAACAACACCAAAAAAGTTTAAATGATGGCAAACATCATCAGTCAGCAATTACAACACATAGCAAGTTTTGCTCTGAAAAAATAAATTGGGAGAAAATTAAAACTCTTAAAGTTGAAACAAAAAAATTCGACCGTAAAGTACGAGAAGCACTCGAAATACAGAGGCACCAATGTTTCCCATCGAATGGCGGAATAAATCTCGATAATGGGCAATTTGTTAAAACTAAATTTTGGACTCCATTTTTTATATTCTTGCGTAACAAAAAAAGAAGCCATTCAACTGCTGATGTCAGTTAAAAAATTTTTTATTAAACTGTTTTTTAACGTTCAAAAAATTTTGTAATATTTTACGAGCTGATGATGCTGGTATCCATAACCCAGTGAAAATTTCTCAAAATAAATTATTATTTGTATTAATAGAATACATATTGTTTGATGTTTTCCTATTAATATAACATACACTCTTATACACGATGTCTACACTCAAATCATGTATACATATATATATATATATATATATATATATATATATATATATATATATATATATATATATATATATATATATATATATATATATATATATTATATATATATATATATATATATATATATATATATATATATATATATAAAATTCATTGTAGCTTAGAAAGTGATTTTCCTGCCAGTGTTTTATCAACATATGGAGATGTTTATAGATACTTTTATTTCGTGCAATCTGTAAAAAAACAAATCTGACAGTTGATAAAACACAAAAGGAACTTTTGAACATTTGGTTAAATGCAAACTCAAAATTCCCTTGATTAAAAATGCTTCAATTTATTTAAAACTGGTCAAAACATATAACACAATGAAACTTATTAAGGAAAAAAAGTGCAATAAACAACCTTAAACTGCTGCATATAGTGTATGATATATCTGCCTGCAGATGTAATTTAGAAGTTCCCTACAACGATGATAGAGTGATATGCAAAAAATTAATCTGCAGTAAAAAACATTTTGCATGTGTTTGTCCTCCGAAGAGCAAGGTTTTTTATCATATTTTAGGCTACTAAATTTTTATTTTTATCGTTTTATATTTTTTTGTGTTAATGACACAATAGTTTAAAAAATATAAAATGACTTTCTAAACCCTATACTTTAGCTAAAAATATTTGATAACTGTTATTTCTTATTAAAAATATATTAAATATGAGTTGTAGGGTATAATATTTCACTTGAAATTCGTTTTCATAAAAATAATTTCATGAACTCGACAAACTTTCAACTTCTTTGCGTGACTTCGATGCGTGACCATACATAAACTGCATTTAAATAATTGCTTAGACTCTATGATACACAGTGCAATCTTGTCACTTTCTGCAAGTCTTTACTAATATATAAAATATTAATTTAAGAAAAATGTTTACTGCTAAAACTAATATTTGTCTAGGAATTGAAGTTTATTTATCAAGTAACTAAAATTTGCATCTTTCCGTTCCATGATTGATTCCTCTTCAAACTTAATTCATTTTAGATAACATTATTAATGCTTACCATTCTTTGTTTACAAAATAATTCTATAGATTTTTTTTTTCTCTCTCCATTTTTTGCCGTTTAAAAATATAAATACAACCAATACTTCCAATATACAGATGGCCGGGGCAAGAAGAAGACACAATTTGTTTTATTGCCAAGCCCCGAGATTGATTCCGTAAAAAATAGATAATATCGTATAGAGTATATAAATGTTACCAATATATATTAAATAAGACTTTATTTTTAAAAAAATAAAACAAAAACAAAAAGTTACAGGGTCATAAAGAATTTTTTATTTTTATTTTTTTAATAAAAAAATTTAAAAATTTAAAAAAAAATTGCTTTTAAAGTAATAAAATAATCAATAAAGTAAAATAACAAATTCTCAGAAATAAATATTAAATAAATAAATATATAAAGATTAATATAAATTTGCACAAAGTAAAACTTGCAATAAAAAAAAATAAAAAAAATAAGGTTTTTAACAACTTTTTTTTTTTTTTAATTAATTAATATTAAATAATAAAACTATTAATAAAACACAGAACTGAGAAGAAATTGAACCTTTTTATATTTATATTTATATGTATTTAAGCATGCTTCAACCAAATCCTTAAAAGGGTTGACATAGATAAACTTTAAACTAAATCGAAAACACTTATCTTGTCACTCAAAAAAGTGAAGCACTCCATCACTAACTAGGAGCATTTGCTTCAACTTTACTTTAAATTCGTCAAGAGTTTCAAGAGTTTTAAGTTTATTAGATAGGATTTTATTCCATACTTTTGGTCCTCTAATGGATAATGAAAACTCAGTTGCGGCATAAAAACATTTGGGCTGAATATACGTGTTGTTTGAGTATCTATGTTTATTTATTTTGAATAACGAATTAAAAATATTTAGTGTCGTTCTTTTATTAACTTTATACATGAAAATTAAAAGATGAAAAATATTTATTTGGTAGACAAGTATATTCAGCTTTATAAATAGTTCTTTGGAGTGAGTAAAACGGCCTACATTAGATATTATTCTCATTGCATGTTTTAAACATAGATTAAAATTAAATGAAAGTAAGTTGGAGCATGGCCTACTGTTATTATACGGCCTGATTTGTTGCATTTTCCGTAAAAAATTAGGAGGCCAGTTTTTTTACGGCAAATGTTTATTTTATTAAAATGGTCGAGGAATACCTGAGATTATCATTACGTAATTACATTGTGCTATACAATATTTTTCGCTAACTGATTCCCTGTTTCAGTATATTCCAATAAGATATGAAATACTGAAATAGGCTTTCAAATAGTTATGTATCAAAATACTACTAAAACAAACTTACATATTGCCAAGACTACTTACAACTCTTATCAGGAAATAAAAACAAAGGTTTGTAATTTTATATGTATTAAGGATTTGAGAAAAAATCTTTTATTAGCATTAGCTGTCAGTTATTTATCTTTTTTTATCTAGTTTCTTTTTGTAAATTATTATAAAAATTATTAATGACAATTTGAGATCCATATTCCCATTCTTGATTGTCGTGATTCTCGCATGTAAAATCAACATTGCTATGATAAATCTTAAAAATTAGTTCTGCAAAACTTTAAGTTGATAAAGAATAACTGCAATGTTTGATTAGAAATTTTGTGGAGAAATAATATCTAGAATACTAAAAAGATGACAAGTAAAATCAGATAAGGATTGACTTGGACATTTAAGTCCACCTCTGGATAATATTTTCAGATATTCGTTATTAAGAACATCTTGGTCTGTAGAAACCATTTTTTAACCACAAGATAGACATTTAAATCTTTTTTTCAATTTTTTAGCAATGTAGTAATGTTGTGATAAGAGCATGAGACGTTTGTTTGGTTAAAGTTAAATTTTCACATGTCGACCAAATTTCAATCCAATTTGCAATTTCTCTATAAAACGTGGGGTTTTTTTTTATCTCTTTTTACTGCAGCATTGCTGAGCTGATTGGATGTATCAACATCTGCTTTGAATTAAGTGTGATAAATAACCTATGAAACAATGATAAAAATTGTCCTGCATCATTTCTTTCAGGAAAATAACTTGGTATCGCAGCTGTAGTTGTTTCATCAAGAATCGCTATTGCAAGGTCTTTTTCATAAACTTTATGAAATAAATCCCAAGTAATAAAACCAGCTGGAGCTTCAACTTTGTCTCTGAAGATATCAAACGAAAAAGAAGGAAAAACAATTTTTTTCCATTCATCAAGTTATTTCTAACATTTTTTATTAAATGGATTATATCATACAACAGATATGTTTTAAAAAACTCTAATATATATTTTCTTCACCAATATAATAATTCCCACTTTGATATTGGGCTGCTTTTTGCAGATACATTTCATCCACAAGAAGCACACAATCACTTGATACACAATGTTTTTGTAACAAAACTGTTATAGCTTTATACGCATTTATATCATTTATATTTTAAGGTAGTTGTTCTAACAATAACTTATAAGACTGTGCTGAAGTGTGACGTAAAATTAGTGCATAACGTATAATGGATGCAGAATATGGAGGTCTGCCTTGAGGAGAATAGTATCTAATTTCATTTAACTCTGTCAAAATTGAATTCATACCATTGGCTTTATTTCTAATATAGACAGAAAAATTTTCTAACATTCTACAGTTTGTTAATTTGCAATTATGACCACTACGAAACCATTTAGGTAAAGAAATAAGATAGCCTTTATATGACAATGAAACATAAAGATCTTTATTTACAGTTATTGACTCAAAAACTGTTGGTATGCCTGATTTTTCATCAAAACATAGTTTATAATAAACAACACTATCATGAATTTTTTTTAATGTAAAGCCTGGCGGAGAATGTTGGTCTGTCAAAGAATCAAGATTAATTAATTTATCAACACTTTGAAAATCTTCAAACTCATCTTTTCCTAAATATCTCAAAGTTGGTTCTTTTCGGGGCAACTTTGGAACTCTTAGAGTTGACGATCCACTTATTTCATTGGTTTGAATAGTTGTAACTGGAAGAAGATTTCATTTCAAGGTGCATCTTTTTCGTAATTAATAAATTTGTCATCAAAATGATTCACACAAATAGCTGAATATTTTGATAGAACCCAATCTTTTCTATTAACAAAGTATATCCATCGTATATCCATCGAAATCAAATTCTTCAGGAAAATGAAATGTTGACTTTTTTGGACCATTAGAGTAACCAGTTTTACAGTTTGTAACCACACATTTATTAACCATTTTATTAATAAAACGAATCAAAAAAATGTAACAGTTATTTTTAAATATAAAGTTCACTTACATTTATTATTGGAATTATCTCCACTTAAATAACATTGCATAAAAAAGCAGTTCGACTATATACAGTAATAAAAATAGACTGTCTGTGTGTCTTTTTCATTATTCCACTCTCTTATGGAATATAATGAAACAGGCAATCAGTCAGAATACATTCACATATTAATCAGTTCAGAATACATTACATATTAAATGACTATAAAAGCATGAGCCGATGCATGCAAACAAATATTTATATAGTAATTGTTACAATATTATCATTCAATATTTTATTCAACACCTTAGTATAATATTCTCTGGTAAATATATTGTTATTGTTGTTATTGTTAATAAAACCATTCATACATAATTTAAAATTTAAAAACAAGCCGTAAAAAAACTGGCCTCTTAATTTTTTATGGAAAATGCAACAAATCAGGCCGTATAATAACAGTAGGCCATGGTTGGAGAATGTTATAATGAAAATATTAGAAAAAACGTGTACAAGATTTCGTGCGTGATTTTATGGAAATGCCCGTATTTGATTTCTATTTTCTTTTGTTTTTTTAATTAAGGTGCTCCAAGAAGACTTATCGATTTTATGACAAAGGAACCGTAAGGTGCATTTAACCAGAAAGTTCAAACCTCCTTCCTCACCCACATCGCTTGTTTGGCTGGAGCCGGCATAGAACCACGAATCTCTTGGTTTGGAGCCAGATTTTCTATGCTGTCTTTTAAACTGTTCACCATCTTATCATTGAAAACCGCTTTACATTCATACAGATTTTTAATAAAAACATATTTACATGAATGCGAATGTACGTGGTTTATATAAAACGATAAAATAAATGTAAATACACTTTTTCGGAAAGTTAATTAAAAATAATTAGAAAATAAGTAATAAAAAATAAAATTAAGAAAAAGAAGCTTCATAAAAAAAAGTAGTAAATTAATAAGGAAAAATTTCAGTAAATACAATTTTTGTACTTGATCTTTTAAATAGTTTTTTTTTAAAAGTTTATAAAAATCAATATAATTTAAATATGTTACTAAAAAGTTATTTCCATTTTTCTGATTTCAATAAATAATTTTGGAACATTAGATTGAATATCTTTTGTTTGTTTTTTAATAGAAAGAATTAAATAAAAAAACCTTTAAACTCGAATTAATTGAGAGTTTATTTGCAACAAACAATTATTATTTTTTAATATCAATAAACGATTAATGTCATTAAACAATTAATCAATCAACCATATATCGTTTATAGTTTTTCCGAAAATATCAATGTCGCTGTCATCAGCTAACAATAGTAGAAAATTTTTTTAAAAAATATACAGCGCAAAACAATTGTTACATAAAAAATTAATTCTCAAAATAAACACTTCAGTTAAAACAGAAATAATTTGTTTAGCTACCAGTTGTTGATGTCACTTGTAATAATTACTCGCTTTACTCAGCTTATCAATATCTTCCGACGGCATCATTATGTTATTTTCCCACATGGAAACGTAATGTTAAACAGCAATATTTGCCTTGTAGCCACGTCTATAGCCAAAATCTTTTACTTTAACTAATTTTTTGAGCCAAGTAGGTTATGCAAGATTAAATTCTACTGTTTGGCTTACTACATGCACAAAATTTCTTTTTTTTTAAAAGTGAGTACGGGTAATTTTTTATCAGGAAAAAAATGATATAAAGAATCAGTATCAGGGGGCAGGGTTGAAAAGTAATGTTTTTGTCACGGAAGGAAATGGATACACAAAATTGTAAATAAAAAAAATTAAAAACGCGTAGATGGTTCTGATGATATTTTAGAAACTACCTATAAAACAATAGTAATTGGGATTAATAACATTATTTGTTGAGTTCTAAAGCTTATGCTATAGACCTTCAAAACTTGTGTCACGGAAGGAACGATAGAAAGGCTGTAAAATTAACTTTCTACATAGGGTTTAAATTCTATCAAACTTAATAGAGATACAACAAAAAAAATCCCTTTAAAAAGGTATAAGATCTTTAAGTTAAATTTACAAAAGGGTTCTTGGCAAGAATTAAAAATTTTTTTTTTATTCAAAATCAATTAAAGTCATTTAATGTCACGGAAGGACAAAAAGTACACATTAATGAAGATATCATATAGGGTAGGGTGGGGCAAGATGCCCCCCTTAACAAACTTTAGCGTATATAACAAATACTTTTACATTTTCTTGTAATTTTTCTTTTTAATATCAAAGTCTACTTATAAGAGAAGACATTGGTAAGATAAAATAACTACTTTATTACTGGTGATAAACTTTAAAATTAAAAAAACTAATAATTGTGCAAGAAGACATCTTGCCCCAGCCGTGGGGCAAGATGCTCCAAAGAGTGCATCTTGCCCCAAACCTTTTAAACAGTTGTTAAAAATAACTATCAGTTAAAATAAAAGCTAATAATAGTTCTTTATTAAAACTCTTTACATTTTATTAAAATAACTGAAATATAAACCCTGCAATTATTCTATGCAATTGTCTTGAAGATAAATAACTTTTTTTAATTTATATCACTAACATAAATGTTCAAATAACATATACATGATTATGATTCACAGTAGTAGCATAAGTCTGAATCATCTGGACCACATGAAAAGTGGTACCAAGATGTACATTTACTACATTGTGTCCAATCATCAAATGGTGGCACATTGTATGGACAAGAGCATATGGTGCATAGAGTTGTATCAGTGATAAAAATTTCAGAGGCAGAAACCATATCTTTCTTCTTTTTCGTTTGTTTCTTTATGCCATTAGGTCTTTCTGCTTTCTGCTTTTCAGGCTTTTTCACCTTTTTTGTCTTCAAATTTGTTGATTTCATTTTTTACTTGATCACCTTATTAAGTGCAGCTTTTTCTTTACGCAATATGACTGCTTGATGCTTTTTTTTTTACATTGTTTTCATGCTCTTCTAGTCGCTTCTTGAAAGGTGAAGAAGTAAGGTTTTCAGCTGACTCTGTCTTTCTCTTTCGTTGTCTTAAAACAGGAATTTTGGGACGTAGAGAAATCTTTTCCAAAATATTTAAGGGAGAATTAAGGCCAAGATACTCATCAACAATTGGCAAAACTGCATCATCAACAGCCTTCAATTTTGCAGCAGTAGTTATTGTGCTCATGACATTTGCCAACTGTATAGGTGCAACAAGAGGCAAATTAGGCAATTCACTAGATTGCTGACAGATTTTCAATGGCTCAGCTTCATTAGTGAGCAAAGCTGCTTCAAAGGCTTCATCATTAAAAATAAGGTCATTTATTGGGTACAAACCAGAGCATCTAAAACCATTGATTGCTTTGTCAATGTTTGCAGTAAAGTTGTAGGCAGTTGCAAAAATACTTGCCATGTCAAAAAATGAAATTCTACACCCCTGATGTGATAACATCCAGTTGCTTGCTGCTGTATTGTAGCCAACTTTTAATGGTTTAAAAAATGTACGATCTAAAGGTTGCATCTTGTGTGTACAATGAGGTGGAAGAGTTATGAGATGGATCCCATTGTCAAGACAAAAGTTGATGGCCTCAAGTGTTTAGTGACTGTGATGACCATCAAGTACAATTAATTGCTCATTAGTTTTAGATGCATGAGTCACAGCAACAAAATGTGTTAACCATTTAATGAATAAAGATGAATCAGTCCACCCACTGGAGCTAACTCTAATAATTGAGCCTGAAGGTGCACCAACAGCCAGCCTATCAGTCATTCGCTTACAGGGAAATATAAATAAGGGTGGGACATAAGTGCCACTTGCACTCATTGCACACACAACTGTCACAGTAGCACCTCTTTCTCCACTAGTTATTTTCGAAACTTGTTGTTTGCCTTTCGTTGCAATTTTTTTTCCTGGCTTATGGACATTTGTGATTCCAGTTTCATCCATATTCCAGAGCTGTTTGGCTGGAAACTTATGTTCCTCAAATAATGACTTGTATACTGAAAAAAACTGATTTACTTTTGGTTTATTGAAGCCAATGGCTTTGCTTATACTGGTGGCTTGTGGAGTTCGAATAGAAAGTTGTGGATTGCGAGACATGAATCCTCGCAGCCAATCCACTCCTGCCATTTTTGACTCTTTATTAAAAGGATTATCGATTCCCATTTGCTTAGCAAAATCATATGCTAGGCGACGCACATCTATTGTTGTCAAGCCAAATAATGCTGTTTCCATAATCTGAACTTGTGTAACAATCTTTAATTCAAATTCTTTACTAAAAACAGGAAATTTTCCACCCAGAGACAAACCACCAGCTACTTTTACTTTTCCATCTCGATGACGCTGTAATGTTTTTTTATTAATACTAAATTCTGATGCAACATTCTTTAGACTGCAGCCCATCTTTATTACATCTAATGCTGACTTTATTCTATCATTTGTTGCACCTCTCTGTGTTTTTCGCACATAATTTCTCACCATTATTTGTAATATTTAAATATGTATCTAAAGAAATATTAAAACCTTAAAATTTTAATTATGTAAACATACCAACACATACACAGTATTATATAATTATTCAATACATTATTATTTTATAGATTACATAACATCTATAAATTAACTCTCTTTGAGTTAAATAAGAACTTACTAAAGTTACATGTACATACAAAATTATATAAAATAATACAAAATATTATATAAAAATATTTTTATATATAAATACTATTATATAATATTTATATATAAAAAATTAATTAAAAATCTGTCAACATAGTTAAATTTCAAAAAGATTAATTATTATTTTAATAATGCTTTTTGAATTACGGTTTTTGGTTTGAAGTTGAACCGAAATTTCGGTTTGAACCGAAACTTAAAAAACTACCGAAACCGAAATTCAGTTTCAATTAAAAGCAAAATTTCGGCCGAAACCGAAACCGAAATTTTCCGATCACTAGTTGATATAAATAACAACAACAACAACAAACAACAAAAAGCAATATATTTACCAGAAATATAGATGTTTTACATAAGAATGTTATACGTTATAAAAAATATTTGTACAGTCTACATTCTGGATGGTTCACTCTCATATAGCTAGGCTAAATCGAGGAGAGCGACCATGAACAAAACAAAACAAAACAAAAGAAAGAAAAGAAAAAAAAGAAGCAAATAAAATAAATAATACACTCACAGAAGGTTGCAATTAGTCTACATTCATATTTGTATCTTATATAATTTATATGGTGATTTATCTATTATCACCAGTGATACTATTGCTGTTTCTATTTATTTTGATGTAGCAAGTAGTATTTTAATTTGGTTTTGAGAACATATTTTTTAATATTGCTAAAAGGGATTGATTTTAATTTATTTTGAATTTGATTCCAGTCCATTAATGCAGAGTATTTAAAGGAATGTTTGCCGTAGGATTTTGTATTATATTTTTGCACACTCAGTGCACCTCTGCAGGAATTTCTTGTAAGTTGGCAGCTAATTGTACTGCGTAGAGTAAACCATTTATTAAATATAGGAGGTAGTTTTTTGTTAAGGCAGCTGTGAATAAATAAACAATTTTCGATTTTGATAATATCATGCAGTTTTAAAATTTGTAGTGTGTTAAAAGATGGGAATGTATGTGCATTGTTTGGTAGAAATTCAATAACCCTGACTGCTTTTTTCTGCATGATAAATAGGCGATTTACAGTACTTATGTTTTGACTCCATGATAAAAGGCAATATGTGAGATGAGAGTGAAACAAAGCATAGTAAATAGATTTTAAAGTTTTTTGTTGTATAAAATGTCTTAGATTTGACATATGCGGTAGTGGTGTAGTGGTAAGAGCGCTCGCTTTGTAAGCGAGAGGTTCGGAGTTCGACTCCCACCACGTCCCTAAAAGTACCGCGCTCAACTTAGTTTCTCCGCGCAGCGGCCTTGCTCGGCAAGGTTCGTGTTTCGGAGTTAAAGAGTTGAGAGAGGGTTGCACCACGAATAACGACTAAAAAAAAAAAAAAAATGAGTATCCTCCTCGACTGTAGTGGCCCCCCTCGGGCCTTGGGGAGGTGAATAATCTAAAAAAAAAAAAAAAAAAAAAAGGATGGCAAGGGATCTATTCAACTTATTAGATAAATCGTTATAATGGTAAGTCCAGGCTAAGTTTTCGTCTAGCTTTATACCCAAGTAGTTTACAAATTTTTTGCACCAAAGTTTTTTCCCATTTAACTTAATTTTGAGTTGCTGATCTAATTTTTTGTGACAACTTTTAAATAATATTAAATCAGTTTTTTTGGAGTTGAGGGAAATTTTGTTGGCATTTAGCCAGAGGCATAGTTTTTTAAGATCATAGTTAACATATTTGTTGATTTTTTTTATGGACTTATTAAAATAGAGAAGGTTTGTGTCATCTGCAAAGTGTTGGACTCTACAAAATTTTAAAGCTTTAGACATGTCATTTATATAAATAAGAAACAATAAAGGGCCAAGGACAGATCCCTGAGGAACACCTACTTTGATATCGTTTAGGTCTGAGCTCATCCCACTAATGGATACTAATTGAGTTCTATTAGTAAGGAAAGATTTGAACCAAGAGTTTGAGACTCCTCTAATACCATAGTACGATAGCTTATAAAGTAAAATGTCAATATCTACAGTGTCAAAAGCCTTTTGAAGGTCGATAAAAATGCCACATCCAAATATTCCTTCATCCAGAGAATCTTTAACTTTTTCTGTTAGACTTAATAAAGCAAGTGATGTAGAGTAGTTTGTTCGAAAACCAAATTGTAATTCACAAAACAATTTATTTTCATTGAAGAATTTGTATAAGCGGTTAAACATTAGCCTTTCAAGAGTTTTATCAATGTTGGAGAGGAGGGAAATTGGCCTATAGGTTGATATTAATAGTTTTGAATCAGTTTTAAAAATAGGTACAACTTTGGCAGTTTTTAAGTTTTCTGGGAAAATACCACTTGAGAACGAGATATTAAAAATGTTAGAAAGAATTCTTGAGAGTTCTGTTTTTAATAGTTTTAGAATTTTAACAGGCAGACCATTTGGTCCAGAAGCTTTATTTGCGTCTAAAGAGTTAATAATATTTGAAATTTCATGTTCGTCAGTAGGTTTTATAAAGAATGATTTTTGAAAAGGATTCGATAAGTAATATGTAAAATGATTCATGGATGAAGGAATTGTTGCCTGGACATCCTTACCAATGTTAGTAAAGTAGTTGTTGAAAGCATTACAAATATCAAAGGGGTTTGTTATTGTTTTATTGTTATGTATGATTACATTAGGAGTTGTTTGAGAGTTACTTTTAATATTAATAATGTTTTTAATCCTTTTCCAGGTTGCTTTTATATTCTTTATGTTTTCAGTAAAATAATTATCGTAGTATTTTTTTTTGCTTTCTTTGAGTTTAGATTGGAGGTTATTACGAAATGTTTTATACTCATTATGATATATGGTTTTATTTGTTTGATTTTTAGACCTAATATATTTTTTAAAGAGATTATTTTTGTGCTGTATAGAGTGCTTGAGTTCATCTGATATCCATGGTTTAGTCTTGAATTTAATGTTTTGTTTGTTAAGCTTTTTCAAAGGCGCATGGATATCGAGCCGTAGATTAATGTTGGAAATAGTATTCTCAAGAGACTGAGTACAATTATCAGGGTATATTTTTGGTTCTCTGTCTAAACTAAGATTGTGAAAATCGTTTCTAAATGCAACTTCATTGAACCTTTTCCAGTTTCTTTCCTGGATTAAGAGCTTTTTATTAGGTGGTGGTTTAAGAATATTATAGGCTATCAGAAATTGTGGAAGATGATCTGAGATTGTTGTGGTAAGATTCCTTGCTTTATATTTATTTGATTTAAGATTTGAAAAGATGTTGTCTATTAGTGTTTTTGATATTTTACAGATACGAGTAGGGTGGACAATGTGAGGTAGAAAGTAATTTGAGGTGAGTGAATCTAAAAAGTCTCTAGTATATGAATCTGTGTCATACTTTAACAGATCAATGTTGAAATCCCCTAAAATGAATACAGTTTTATTTTCTTTTGTTAGGTTTTTGAGTAACGGATTAAGATAGAATGATAGGAAGTTGTCTAAAGACATTTTTGGATGCCTGTAAACACAACCAACGATAATATTTGATTTTTTAGGATTTATAATTTCAATAAAGATAGATTCTAGTTCTTTTGGTTTAAAGATGTGGAGATCGTTTCTGGGTTTATAGGCGAGCCTGTTATTTATATATAATAATGCACCACCTGCATGTGATTCAGATGGTGTGTGTTCATAGGAATACCCATTAAGTTTTAAGTTGCTAGTTTGTGGGCTTTTTTTATTCAATCTGGTTTCCGATATACCAATTATGTCAAATTCAAGTTTTGTTGATTGGAGTAGATTTTCAAGGTCATCAAAATGTTTCGAGAGTGATGATATATTGATATGAAAGACATTGAATGAGGATTTGTCAGCTGCTATACATTTTAAATCATCAACATTGGTGTAGTAACTGTTTATTGAGGTTTTTCGAGTTTTGTTGTTGTTATTAATATGTGTATTAAATGTGTTGAATACTGTGTGAAGACTCTCTATGGGAAAACCTGATACTTGATAATTTTTGTTTATTTTAGTGTCACCATTAGCAAGATTTTCATTGTCAGTTATAGTTTCGTTATTGAAGGGAAATATACTAGCTAAGCAATTTATACAAAACCATGAACAATTTTTTGAGGAGTTTTTTAGTAATTAGTAGTCAATATCATTGAGGTTGTTACATTTTAGGTGGACCCAATTGAGGCAGTTATCACAAAAAATAGCTTTCTGATTTTTATAGATATTAACTTTGCAAACAGCACATTCGCTATGTGTAGTTTTCATTACTGTGAATTGATATGGCGATAAAATATATAAGTAAGATTATTTATATGAATGTAAGTAACTGCAATCTAAACTGCAATCAAAAAATAATAATATTAAAAAAATAAAAAATAAAAATAAAAAAAAGTACTGATCAAAACAAAAAAAAACGCAAAAATAATAGAAACAAACAAAAACAAAAAAATAAAAAAAAATAAAAAAATTACAAGGATTAAGACTTTTTTTTATTCAACGAAACCAACCAAGCGCACATTTTTTAACAAAGGAATTTTATGCTATTTATCGTTTGCAATGTCTTCAATTTAAAAACACCAGAAACAGAATAAAAATAAAAAGTAAAAATATAATAAACATCACAAAAATTATTACTATATCGCTAAATTTTATATAATATAAAAGGCTTGAAAAAGTTCAAATATAGTGCCGCAAATCAAAATAAAACAAAACAAACAAACCAATAAAAGAAAAAAATGAAAAACAAGTGCAAATCAAAGGTACCATTGCTCGAACTCCAAAGCTATAAGCGATTTATGTCGACTCAAAAAGATTTTAGTAAAACATACCTGGGATCCTCTTTCTTTTTCTTAACTTTAAGTAGGGCTGGATATTCGAGGTACCCGCTTACTATTGACTTGTTTTCTATTAGGCGACGACGTTCTTTCATGGCCTCATTGCGGCGTCGAGTTAGTGATGGTGAATACATTTGTTCAACCCGTATATTGTTTTTGGACATAAAAAAGATATTTTTTGTGTGTTCACTATCAGCCCATTTATGAAATTTAACAAAAATGTGGCTTGACTTAGTGCTGTTTTCGTTAACTTTTCCTCGATGACAGCGTTCGATCATGTCATGGGCATTTTTTGGGTCAACGTTAGCCGCTTTTGCGATGGTATCTGCAATAGTTAGTTTGGTATCAGACCAGGATTCCTTGGATTTGTTTGTGTTAATAGGAATGTTTTTAAAAATCAGTGTCTTTCTTAAATTTCTGTTTACTTGGTCATCTAATGCCGCACTAAGCTTAATAACGTCTTCCGAAAATGTTTTATTTTCTGAGGTCAGATTGAGCAGTTGCTGTCGTATTTCATTAATATCATCAGTATTTTTTTGTACTGTAGATTTAATATTAGTGTATGCAATTTTTAGTTCAGCTATATCGTTTGTTATTTTAGAAAGACTTGTGTTTATTGCTTGTAGGATTTCTTTTTTTTGTGCATCTAATAGTGCTTTAATGTTTTTCATCGATATTTCTTGATTATTTGACATTGTGAATTTTAGTTTTTATTTAGATAGATTGATTAATTGACTTCGATTCACTTTTTTTTATTTTTATTTCATAGCGGTAATATATTGGAAAGATTTATTTGGATATTATTTGACACGTGGCTTTAGCTGGTTTTAAAAATTTACGCCATCTTACCTCTACTATGCCGGTACACGAAAAAAAAAGCTAAAAAGAAAAAAAGAAAAAAAAAAAAAAAAAGAAAAAAAAAAAATAGGGTTGATGTAGGGCAACTAACAGTCCTATGTTTATCTTTAAGGTTAAAATTATAAATTTAACTATTCTGCTAATGAAAAATGTATATTAGAACAGTTAGAAAGCGACATAAAACATGAAAAAAAAAATTTTCATGTTTTATGTCACTATTCAACCATGCCCTAGGTTGGTTTAATGTTACGATACTGGGCGATTTTTTATGACTACCGAATAGACACCAACAAAAAATATTTTTTCTGTAGTGTTTTAAAAATATTTTTATTAAAAATTTCATTAAAAACTATGATTTTTAAATTTTCAAGCTAAAAATTAAGTGTTAAGTGAATAGATTTAAACATTCTTTACAAATATTTTTTGTTAGCCTGTTTTTTTTTTTTTTTTTTTTTTAACCAGATGCTTTTTTTCCATCATATGTAGATGCTATTTCTTATAGCAACGATTCTTTCCTTTTCTTTTTTTCACTGAAGCAAATCTCCTGAGAACAAACATCACTTTAAAATTGCAAGAAGTCAAAGTCAAAATATAAGTTTAATGATAAAGTTTATTAAGGTTACTATATTTTTTATTTAATTTCAAAATACAGCAAGATTTTTTAGTCTTGCTGATTAATAGTAGGGTGTTAGCTATAGTGAGAATATATTAGAGTCATTAACCGGAAGATTTCGTAAAATTACGGGAAAGTAAAATTCTTTTGGAAATCAGGATTTTTTTTCGTACTGAATTTTACAAAACAAAAATAAGCATCGATGTTCATTTCGCAAATGCGAAATGAACATCGTATGTAGCGAAACGAACATCAAATGTAGCCGTTCGCAAATGCGAAATGAACATCAAATGTAGCCGTTCGCAAGTTGAATTACGAAATAAAATTATTTTGCAACATACGAAAGTAGTGCATACGGAATTTGCACTTGCGAAACGAGCTCTTTCGCCAAAGACGTTTTGAAGTCTATAAAATAATTTTGTTGGCCAAATGGATATATTTGTAATAAATAAAATTTTTATTTATTACAAATATGTATAATAAAATTTTATTTTCAGTATTGCAACATATGAACATTTTAAGGTTTTACTTTTTAAAATAATGATGAAAAACAAATTTCTTTCGAAACGAAACTCTTTCGCACCGCAACCTGCGAAACAGTTTTTAACGGAAAAAAATTACGAAACACGATATAATAAATATATTTAATTACGTTTTATGAATCAAATATGTATAATTAACCATGTAATTAGAATATTAATTTTTTAAATAATATTGATTAAACTTCAAAAAAAGTTCAAGACTTTCATAAAGTATACTTTTTAGAATGTCATTTAATGAATAAGAATTAAATAATGAAAATAAAATGCCTAAAAGAAGCTCTCACTTGTTTTCAAATAGAATAATTTTATGTTTAGTAAGTTTCAATTTTTTTATTTTGAGGTGCTCTGTTAACTGCGCTTTCGCTTTTGTTTTACTTTATTTACTATTGAAGATAAAAAAGTTATGTCAGCTCTAGAAAAATGAAAAAAAAAACATAAATAAAATGTATATCATATTTCCAAATTTTATGAATAGTTTCATTACGTAATTTTTTATTTTATGAATAATTTCACTATGTAACTTTTTTTGAATTACTGTGAACATCTCTTGTATAATATTATTAAAATAGAGTAATGTTTTTCTTGAAGTAATATTAACAAACTTTTTTTTGAAAATTTTCTTTTATTACAATAATTGCCATAATTCATCTTTATTTTGTTAAATTTTTTGACTTCAATACTCTTTGCTAGCTTGTAATATAGTTTATAAAATATTTTCGTACTCCTTATTTGTAAAAATTTTCTTTTTCCAAAAACTTAAATGTTAAGTTCTTTATAATTAACAAGTTGGTATAAAGATGCAATAACAAGCTTAGCACAACCTCTGCCTCAGCTCAAAATTTACACTTTGCCATAATCCACTTTTATTTGGTTAACTTATTTGACTTCAATACTTTTTTTTGCGTTGAATTTAAAAACTCTAACCCAGTGAAAAATAAAACCACGTCCCACGTGGGTTCCGCGTGGGTTCCGTGTGGGATTGATGGGATTTACGTGGGACGGATTTTCCCATGTGGTATCCGTATGGAAATTTGTCATCGTAAACCCATGTGGGTAATCCCACATTGATAATCCCACATGTAACCCATGTGGGTAATCCCACATGGGTTACATGTGGGAACCATATGGTATTTACACACATGAGAAATCCCTCTTGGGTTTCCTGTGGGATTTGCATGGGAATTAATTTGATAGCTGGAAACTAAAAAAAAAACTTTTTAAAAAAAACTAAAAAGAAATTTTTTAAATCGACATTGCATTGCGTTACGTTTATATTGTGTGAAAATATTTTATATTAATATAGAGAATCGCAAGCAAGTATGTAAGTACCACGAATAATGTTTATCTTTCTTTATAGAAATAAGATTAAGATTTGTGCAAATAGACGTATTATTAGGATAATATAATAGTTATTTGAATATAGATCTTGAGTAAATTATGTGCAAACAATAAACTGATGCAAGTTGAAATGTTGTTAAAGACCAATCTTGCATGCATGGGACACTGCAGTGTCCCACAAAGAAATTCAAGTTTAAAAGTAAAAGAATTCTCAATTTTCTTTATTAAAAAAAGAAAAAAGTAGGATAGAGATGGGTTTCTGTAACTTTTTTTATGCTCCAAAACTTTTAACTTTAGATATAATGAGGTCCTTAAGACTTAAGGGACTTACGAAGTACATTGAGGAACAAAAACAGGATATTTACAGAAACTTTTCAATTTTTAATCTGGAGTACCACAGTGTTATTGAGAATAAAGCCTCTGGGTCCAGTTTTCAAAGTAATATGATCTAAGTAATATGTAACTATATGTATAACTAGTTATACATATAATTTGTTATAAAAACTTATTTTTTTAAGGTTATGCTTGAACAAATTAGTACCGATTAATTCAAATTTAAGATTTAGTTAATGTTCAAGTTAAAGTTTTTATTTATTCATTGTTTTTGTTAATTTTATATTTATTTGTTCAAATTTATCAGTTGGTACTATTTTTTACTACAGTAAGAATGTTTATCATTGTTGAACGTGATTTTATTAGTAACTTAATTTTATTTTCAACATATTTTGACAACACCCTTTGTATTTTAAATGATGACAGCTTTACTTTTCTATTGATGTTAAATTTATTACATTTTAATAACTCAGATTGAATCTTAACTGAATTATTGTAAGCTTTGTAGGGGTTTGTTGTGTATCAAATGGTGTTGTAAATAAAGTAAAAATAATATATATATATATATATATATATATATATATATATATATATATATATACATATATATATATATATACATATATATATATATATATACATACATATATATATATACATATATATATATATATACATATATATATACATATATATATATATATATATATATATATATATATATATATATATATATATATATATATATATATATATATATATATAGTTATATATATATATATATATATATATATATATACATATAATATATGTATATATATATATAAATATATATATATATATATATATATATATATATATATATATATATATATATATATATATATACACATATAATATATGTATATATATATAAATATATATATATATATATATATATATATATATATATATATATATATATATATTAGGGATATGACTTTTTTGCAACCTACTAGGCCTGTATCGTAATTCAATGAACTTTTATGTAAAAAGAACGAATAGATGTTTCATTTTGACATATTTTGAAAAAAGGTCACCCCAAAACCAAAAAATCGAATTTTCAATAGGTACACTTTTGTACAGTAAATGAATATTAAAGGCTGAAGATGTTGTAAGAGTCATACTCCTGTTGTTATTTTATTTATTTATGCAACATGTACTGTGATATAACAAAAAACATTATGTGATATATAATTATACAAGTATTACAAAATTAACAGTATCAAAGCGTCTAGTACAACAATATACATAACTGTCTGTGTCTATAGGCCTACTGTGTTTAGTACATGGGTCACATGATGCTCACGTCTCATAAAGAGTCTATCGCTTATTACTTAGAATGAATCGAAGTTGCAGTTTGTCTTTCTTTCTGCAGGAAGCATACAGGTCTTGCATCACCTTGATTGCACGTTCAGCTATCTGATTACTTCGTGGTATGTCGATGACGGATGGCTCTTTCTTCCAGTGATTTTTGAATGACTGCAATGCCTTTTTGTAAGGCTTCAATACATCAGATAAATTCTTGAAGTCATTGTCATTGTACTTTTGACTACTAAACCAATGTTCTGCCCACTCATATGAAATGAACCTGCAAACCTTCTCCAAATTCTTTCTCGCTTCAGGCATAAGAATGAACGCCAGAATGGCGAGAATGGCTCTTGAGTTCCATCTGGCATTGCTCATATTAGGAATGTTCTGAAAGTGAATCAGAGGGAAGTTTCTTTGTTCTTCATAGAACCTAAACACTCTTGTTAAATGGTACAAAAACTTCATATCGTCTCTCCACCCTGATTTATCAAGAATTTCTACAGTTCCATTCACAAACTTATCCTTCAGTTCATCATACTTATTCAACAGTTCAGACACAAATGGGTATTCAATGTTTGGAGATTTGGTATCACCCCCAAGTTCTTCGTCCATCACCAGACGGAGAATCCTGTCTAGTACGTGATGCTGACAACCGATAAAT
Organism: Hydra vulgaris; assembly: GCF_038396675.1. Taxonomy (NCBI): domain Eukaryota; kingdom Metazoa; phylum Cnidaria; class Hydrozoa; order Anthoathecata; family Hydridae; genus Hydra; species Hydra vulgaris. The sequence goes on from NC_088933.1 coordinate 39,346,112, forward strand.
TGTGGTATTGTGACACCCTTTAATTTAAACATACGTTGCAACTTCACAACAACTCCATTTCTCTTCCCAGTATTGACGTTTGTTGTATCAGTAATGATCATCTTAATTGAATTCCACAAATTGTATTCATCAATAAGTTTGGCAATTTTTTCAGCAACAGTTTCAGCTTTGCCATCTTTTAAACGCAGTGCATCAAGTTTCACGTCAGTTCTTTCATTCTGAAGTACAACTACCTGATATTCCTTATCATCTATTCGTTTGCCGTCAAAGTGTAAGGACCACTGTTCCATTTTAAGTTGTTGTATCATTTCTTTTTTTAATTTACCTGCCTCTTTGAATATGGACTTGTAAATTGCTGATTGACTTGGAGTTGGAATATCAATACCTTGTTGTGATAATACATTGCATATTTTAGCAGCTTTCTTTGTGGAAACTCCACTTGATGTAACCATACTTACAGCAAATTTACTTTTGTAGTGCTTTCTAGTTTTTTTCTGAGTGTCCTCATCATCGTCTTTATCACCGTCGTCGTCTTCATCATCTTCACTCTTACTTTTTCAGTTTTCAGATTCAGTACCACTGTCTGTGGTAGACAGGACTTGTGATGTGGAAGGTATTGCTGTTCCAGACTGGACTTTCCTTCTCTTGGAAGGGTGAATGGTTTCTTTACTTGCCACTTGTCCTGTTGAGTACCCCACCTGTCCTTTACTTTCTTTTTGTAGGTGGTATAGACGTTTATCTTCCGAGGATAACCACTGGCCATTCACTTTCGTGATGTCAAATAATGCATTGAGAACATCATATTTTCCACGCTTGACACATTCATCATAGACCTTCAGCACCTTCATAAGCTTTGCTCTTATCACTTGATCAGACACACGTGGAAAATTCAGTTTATTGTCCCACAATTTTGTAATTTCCTTAGAAATTTGGTCTATTCGTTCTTTTCTTCCTTTAACATATGCTCCGAGAAACTGGTATCTTCCTACGATCTGCAATTGAAGTGGTATTCTGGATTTTTCATCGAGTGAATGTTCTTCTACAGCCACGCTTCCTCTTCTTCTGTGTGACTCTTGAAATCTCACCAAATTTTTAGTCCAAGTCTTCTTGTTCTTTGTTACTGTGGTATGACTTTTCTTGTGAGACATCATATAATATTGTTACGACTTTACGGATAGCTGAGCGTAAATATCCGTTTAATAAAGTCGTTTAATTAATAAAATACTTTAACTGTATAGTAATCCAATTATAGTTCAATAATCCAGTCAATGTTGATAACAGTTCGATAATCCAGTCCGTATCCTAACGATAATGCTACAACTACTTATACTTCGTACACTTACAGCGTCTTTAGTTCGCTACAGTAGTTCCTTATTAGCTCAGTTACACGCAGAGTACTTCATAGAACTATTCACATTATCAACACTGAGCTCTGACAGCAGCTCGCTTATATAATTATTTAGAGCTTCCAGAATGTTCTACTAAGTTCTATAATCTTCTACAGTCTGTTACAGTCGTCTATATCACCGTGGTAACACAATGACGTCATCACATAACAATTCCAAGTATTTGCCGGCACACGGCCGTTTCGTTGCCATGGTAACGTGTGGCGTTATATTTATAAATTCATAACAAAATAATGAAATAAATAGAATTAAGCTGAGAATTAAGCTTAAGATTAAAACATCGGTCAAAAATGAATGTATAAAAATGGTAAATCAAATTTTTATTTTGGGGGTGACCTTTTTTTGTTGCAGAAAGCTATTTGGGCCTTTTTTCATGATTTTAGGTAAAAGTTCATCGATTTATGATACAGGAAACATTTTATTTGAAAAAAAATTAAAAAGTCATATCCCTAATATATATATATATATACAGAGGCGTAGAAAGAATTTTTTGGTGTTCGAGATAGGTAACTTCCAGACATGGAGCAAACTCCAAACATTTATATGTTTATACTTATGTCAAATAACGAGGGTTGCAAAAAATTGCGATGATTGGAGACTGGGAACAAAAAAGCCCCAAAATTTTCGCCCCCCTGCCCCAAACGTGAGAGCAACAAGTTGATGAAGTATTTTTTGTACTATTCTTAACTAGACTTATATTCATCGATAAATTTTAAGTTTCATAGTATTATCTATTAGCGTTTAAAAATTATTACTATATAAAATGTGCAACCCCCTCAAATTGAGGGGGGTTTAAACTTTATATGGTCATAATTTTTGAACGCTAAAATATTTTTAAATGAAATCTAAAATTTATCGATGAATATAAGTCTAGTTAAGAATAGTACAAATAATACTTCATCAACTTGTTGCTCTCACGTTTGGGGCAGGGGGGCGAAAATTTTGGGGCATTTTTGTTCCCAGCCTCCAATCATCGCAATTTTTTGCAAACACTCATTATTTGACATAAGTATAAACATATAAATGTTTGGAGTTTGCTCCATGTCTGGAAGTTACCTATCTGGAACTCCAAAAAATTCTTTATACGCCTCTGTGTATATATATATATATATATATATATATATATATATATATATATATATATATATATATATATATATATATATATATATATATATATATATATATATATATATATATATATATATATATATATATATATATATATATATATATATATATAACATTAAAACAATAAAATTGATACAAAATTTCACTTTAAAACGAATACCATTAACATTGTGATGATAATAGCATTAGGAAACTAGTATTTATGTATTATTATTATTCTATAAATAAATAGTTTTTTAATTCATTTTATAAAATAAAGACTGACAACTGATAATTAATGGAAATAAATACAAATTATAAAAATCCTGTAAACTTCGTTTATTATTTCTAAATACTATATTAATGTTAGTCTACAAAGTTAAAATCAATTTAGAGCATTGTTATTAGTTCTTTTGCGATTCGCACTTCCACTTCTGTCTCTCAAATTTATAAAATAGGTGGTCGAAGCTTGCTCAAAAGGTATGTTCTCAGCATAACAATGCTTTTTTCTTACACTTTCTAAAGAGAAATATGGCAAATTGATTACTTATTTTACCTAAATCATAGGGTCATCTATGCATAATGATGTCAGATGATGACCCGGTTTATTGAACACCTTCACCCTTTATCAAACTCAGTCAATTTTTCGCCATCTCCCATTGAAAATGATGTCAGTTTTTGTTATTATATTTTGATGGTATATCTGATTTGGTAATGGTATATCTGATTTGGTATAATATAAAAATGGTATATCTGATTTGGTATATCTGATTTGGTATAATATAAAAAATGTCTGATGGTATATCTGATTTGGTATAATATAAAAAATGCATATACCATCAATTTTTTTCTGGTTCAATTATACATTCATTCTCAACAGTACTAAAAGTAAAAAAAAAAAAATTCTGAATTTAAATTGTTTTGCCTATGATCCTCTTCAGTTTTAAGCAACAAAAGCAAGAAGTTTTTAGACCACATTGTTGGTGTAAATACCTCTAAAACCTGCTCATAGCTAGCATAAATTGTTTTAATTTTTTTTTAAATAAAATATTTTACTTTTTTTTTTTATTCAATTTTTTAATTGACATTATTTTGGTCTCAACATCCCTTCCCCATTGTCAATTATTGTTAAACTCATACTGCCCCTCTATCACTGGCATTATTTATGGATGATCCCATAGCCTAAATACTATATATATATATATATATATATATATATATATATATATATATATATATATATATATATATATATATATATATATATATATATATATATATATATATATATATATATATATATATACATATATATATATATATATATATATATATATATATATATATATATATATATATATATATATATATATATATATATATATATATATATATATATATAATTAGTACTAGTTAACAAATTTGAACAAATAAATATAAAATAGTGAAAAAACAATGAACAAATAAGAACTTTAACTTAAACTAAATCTTGAATTTGAATTAATTGGTACTAATTTTTCAAGCATAATCTTAAAAAATAAGTTTATATAATAAATTTTATGTATAACTAGTTATACATATAGATAACTATCAGGAGTTATATGTATAACTGCATGCATTTTAAAGCATTTTATTTAATTTATATATTACTTTAGATCATATTACTTTGAATACTGGACCCAGAGACTTTATTCCCAATTACACTGTGGTACTCCAGATTAAAAATTGAAAAGTTTCTGTAAATATCCTGTTTTTATTCCTTAATGTACTTCGTAAGTCCCTTAAGTTTTATAAACCTTATTATATATAATGAGAAATCCACTCAGTTGGGGATCAACAGTTACAACTGCTGCGAGATATTGCTGAACTGTCAAATTTTATGAAACCTACAGGTAAGGATGTAAAACAGCTTACGCTAGATACTTGCAATGCAATAGTGCATTCATGTTATGGCTTTATTGATCTCGTAGAAACTTTGTTGAGTAATGGAGCAAAGTATGTCTTATTATGTTGGTTTTCAACAGATCCACTTAAAAAAGCTTTTTCTAAGCTTCGACAGGGATCTGGAGGTACTTACTTTATAAACGCTAAATCTGTTATTGAAAAAATTAATATTCAACATACTAAATTGATATTACAACTTGACATTCCTGTTGATGGTATCGATGGTCATACTTGTGACATATGTTTTAGAGATATTTCTACTGATGAAAAAGAACTTCTGGATAATATACATAATCTTAAAAGCTCAGTTAATAAATCTACATTAGTGGCTATAAGCAACATAGCTGGCTATGTGCAAAAAAGCGAAATAAAAATTCATGATGATTCTACCAATTATTATTATAAATATGGAAGTGGTGTAGTGGTAGTGCGCTCGCTTCATAAGCGAGAGGTTCGGAGTTCGATCCCCCACCACGTCCCTGGTAGTACCGCGCTCAACTTGTTTCTCCGCGCAGCGGCCTTGTTCGTCAAGGTTCGTGTTTCGGAGTTATAGAGTTGAGAGAGGGTTATAACCACAATTAAGTAGCCTCCTCATCTGTAGTGGCCTTTTGGGCCTTGAGGAGGTGAAATAACAAAAAAAAAAAAAAAAAAAAAAAAAAAAAAAAGTTATTTGTATAGCCTAAACAGAGGCGGACTTGAAATTCCTTCTGATACTCTTGTCCAATGGTCAATATTTTGCTTTTTTTTTCAATGTGCTACTGACCCTTTATGCAGGACATTTTGTGTTACTCAGTTTCAGTTCATTGCTGCTAAATATAAATTTAAAATCACATAAAAACAATGCAGAGTATAATCTAATATTCTGCTAAAGAATTACTCACTAATTACCACTCCCAAAATACTAAAGCTATCATAATTTATGTGAAAATTAGTTTTGTAATTTATTATGCTATTTACTTGTTATGTTTTTTATTTTCTCATTAGCCTATTTGTCTCTCAATATGTTTGGATTTGTAAATATTTACCCTGTTGAGATATATTGATAAAACTTTTTTTTTGCTTGAATCAACTTTTGTTGGTGTTTTTTATTGTTGGTGATTTTTATTGTTACCATTTTTAGCAAAAAAAATTAAAAATACAGTTATCTTTCTAATATATAGATATATACTTTGTTATGGTTCTGCTTGTTATTGATACTATTTAATTTTACATAAATATTCTTAATGAAATTTGAAATACGAAAAATATGATTATCTTTTAACAATTTTTTGTTTTTTTTTTATATTTCCGTCTTTACTAGAGATTATTATTAGAAAACATAGACTGCCATTACATCCTACCTAATATAAAAATATATCAATATAAGTAACAGTGAAAGTTTAATCGGCCTTCAGTTTTTACGGCATTTTGCGCGATGTCAAGGCCTGTTATTATAGAAGGCCGTGTGGGTGACGAAAAAGTAAAGATGCTTTTGCATCCTGTGGCTATTGCACCCAACGTCTACATCATTGAAAAAGTAGGTTTTTACATTTTTGTTTTTATTTTTTTGTTTAACTACTTATCCTAATTGATCACTTTTTTTCAGGATTCTCTTCATGGGTTCAAGCTCATTACGCATAATATGTGTTCAATTACCCATAATACGTTAGTCATTAAAGTAATAAATTGGGAAATAATTATTTGTGAAATATTGTAGTCATTAATGACTTCAACCTGGGTAATAATTAAAATTGCTCGACTAATAAGGTTCCTTATTGAAATTGCTCTCTTTCTCTCTCTCTCTCTCTCTCTCTCTCTCTCTCTCTCTCTCTCTCTCTCTCTCTCTCTCTCTCTCTCTGTCTCTCTCTCTGTCTCTATTTATATATATATATATATATATATATATATGTATATTATATATATATATATATATATATATATATATATATA
>NC_088933.1:39355000-39527500 GCF_038396675.1 Hydra vulgaris
GAAAAAACTGAAACTTTAAGTTAGTTTTTAGGGAAAGGACAACGCTTCCTCCGCAACATGTCCCTATACCAGTGTTTAAGTGCATTAATATTTATCAAGTACTGACTTTGGTTCACTTCCGACATTCGGTTGTTTATTGTCTTTGGCTTTGCAGAAATGGAGATAGACTATTTATATTCTCATATATAAAAACTTAGTAAAATACCTGGTTCCATTACATTTTTTATTAATTTATCACTAATTTTCAGACAAGCTACAGCTCTAAAACTTTCAGCGCTTGTATAGTTCTGGTGAGCTTCTATGTTTAAATTGTTTTCCGGGGCGAAGACTCGGGAAAGGGTTGTATTTTACGAACCCGCTTTTTTGCTGGAAAATCTTGCAACTAAATTTTTACTGCTCTCCAAAATAGCCCGGGCTTTAAAACTTTCAGCGGTTGTATAGTTCCAATAACGTTGGGATGTTGAAAATTGCGGGGGAGGGGAGGATCAAATTTAAAGCGTACGTACTTTATGGAGTAGTTATTTTTTAGGATTGTTTGCATGACCTATATCTTTTTTTGATTTCAACGACAGCATTGTTTCCCAATCACGCAATTTTATTCGTATAAAACCGTCTCTTTTTTTCCATTAACTTTCTGACTCAGGGAGTAATTAACTGCTCTCTCACAACTTCGGGTAAGTAATGAATATAAAGAAAGGAACAAGAGAAAAACTGCATTTGGGTTAAGCTAATGACAAGTTTACAGTAAAAATTAGTTCGATAATGACCCTTTTTTTTTGGACCGATTTACTATTTGAGGCAAATCTACATGATCCCAAGCAAATAACTTACATGCTCTAAGTTTTCTTTTTTCCCCCAAAATGGGAAAGTTTATGTTGTTCAAGTTATGTTCACTATTTAACTCTTGTTCATTAAAAGACATTTTTAGTATATTTTATGAAAGTCTAGATTTATTTATAAAAATTTACTGAAAACTGAAAACTGAAACTTATCAATATCATTATACTTATAATAATTAATATCTTAGTTACCTAGTTAATTATACTTATTTGATTCATCAAACGTAATTAAATATTTTTAATATGCCGCGTTTCGTAAGTGTTTTTCCGTTAAGAACTGTTTTGCAAGTTGCAGTGCGAAAGAGTTTCGTTTCGAAAGATATTTGATTTTTATCATTATTTCAAAAAATAAAACCTTAAAATGTTCATATGTTGCAATACTGAAAATAAAATTTTATTATAAACATTTTGGTATATAAAAATTTTAATTTTTACAATTATATCCGTTTAGCCAACAAAATTTTTTTATAGACTTCAAAACGTCGTTCAGCGAAAGAGCTCATTCCGCAAGTGCGACTTCCGTAAGCACTACTTTCGTATGTAGCAAAATAGTTTTATTTCGTAATTCCACTTGCGAAAGGCGACATTCCGTAAGTAGCATTTGCGAAATGAACATCGACGGGTTTTTTTGTTTCGTAAAATTTGGTACGAAAAAAAAAATTCCTGATTCTCAATATCCTTCCGAAAGAATTTTATTTTTCCGGAATTGTCCGAAATATTCCGGTTAACAACTCTAGCGTAAACTCAGTTATTTGCGTAAATTGCGTTTACGTTTACGTAAGTAAACGCAATAAATTGCGTCAAATGCGTTTGAGTTTGTGTGTGAGTTTTTATTTTGAAACGCAAACGCAAAAGCAGTTTTTTTTGCGTTCCAATATATGATCACAAGCATGTTCAATTAAACTCAGTGTTTTTTACAAAATTACCAAATTTAAAAAAAACAAAATACATAAGTTAAAGTTGTTATTTTTGTAACACTTTTTAATTTATTTTTGTAAGTTAATGTTTCAAAGTATAAAGCTCAGATAAACATTATTTTAATATATAATTAAATTGCTTTGTTTAAAAGGTTTTCTCTACACAAATACTCTGCCGCTATTGTTTGCAAAGTTTTTTTCTCTGATTCCTCAAATTAACGTCTTCTAGGTTTTTCAAGTTTGACCTTCTCAAGCGCGATCTTGAAATTTTCATGTTTTGTTTACGAATTTTCAAGTCGAACGTCACTCAATTTTGCTTCTTGTATTCCAACCTTAAGAAGTTTAAATGCAGTAGATCTTTTGTTCAAATAGTATTCAAAAAAAACAACCAGAAAGTATATTACAAAAAAAAAAAAACCAAAAAGGTTGCTTGATCACGAGATAAAAATTGCTTAATTAATTACGAAAAAAAAAATTATGCGTTTTAGAAGACGGTTAAACTTACTGTAAAAAAGATCACTCGATGCTTCCAGGTAATCAGCATCTCTTATCAGTCGAAACATTATAGAGTTTCCAAAAAATTTAAGTACATTCGAGTTAAAAAAATTGCTCCCAAGTTTTTTTTATGGCATGCTATTTGCAGTTGTAGTTTTAAAAGCTTTTCTTTCATAAAAAATCAATCTTTGACATCAAATTTATAAGTGACTGAATACCTAAAAAAACAACTTCTTCCTTTAATTCAAAAAACACAAACAACCATTCTGTTTTTGGCCAGACCTGGGCTAAATCCACTATTCCAAAAAACTAATTCAGTGGTATAAAGAAAATAGTAATTTTGTTTTAAAGGAAGCTAATCTACCTAACTGTCCTGAGTAGCTTGTTATCAAATCTTACTAAGCAATTGTGATAGGAATATTTCATAGAATAGTAAGGTATTATCTATTCGTCAAACCGTTTTGATTCAGTAAAAAATATTAAAATACAATTTAACTAACAATAAATAAAATGGCTATTTTAGCACACAAACAAGAGCAAAAAGCTCAAAAACAAATCCTTAGTAGAAATAAAAACTGATCATTATCAGGATAAAAAACATGCATTTCCTAGCCTTATTAACAAGGAGCAGCTAAATACGATTATCACTAACAAAGACGGATCACTCGATTATTTAGCTATAAATATCTTCTTTGATACCTTAAGGTCTTGGTATAACCCAAAGATTGGCTATGAAAAAGACGGCAATTTATATCATATCAACAAACTAAAAACTGCCGGAATATTTATAAATTATGCAAGACTTGCTGAAATACACGGATGCAGCAAAGATACAATTAGAAAAAAAATAGTTAAATTAGAACATCTAGGTCTTGTACATAGAAGCTTCCAACATAAAGAAACCTCTTCTACCAAATCATACAACTGGCTAATAGCTTATGTGTGCAAGGGTACTCATTATTTTTATAACCCTACTATTTATTTTTATAACCCTATGGGAGTAGATAGCACTGAAGTTCCAAAGCTAATAGCTCAAACTATCCATGAATATATAAATTTTTGACTATAGATGCTTTTTTATCGCTTATATGGTTAAAGCTTAAGAGCAAGAGCTTCACAATGCTATTAAAACAGAAAATATAAACTTCAGATATAAGGCTAATATACCGGTAAACAATAACTGAATTTACCTGATGGAGTATGAAGAGATATTTGCATTCAGCTAATAGAAACGTATGATACCCATGCTTATAACAACTGATTTAGTAAACTAACTCCCGCTATTGACGAAAGTGCTAAAACCATTGAGTTAAAACCCCCAAATTCTTTTGTTCGGCAATGGGTGGAGACTAACTATGAAGCAGCGATACAAAAAGAAATTGAAAATCAAGGACTGAAGCTCAAAAAATTATTTATCAATTAATTAATCAGCGTACATCATGAAAAAAATTACTAGCAACGGTGGCATGAACGGCAACAAATACTTTAGGCTAATATTGGGGAAATAGTCAAAGAATTTGATATTTTTGGTCAACTGAAAGAAATCCTGTCGCTGAAAAAAGAGTTTTATGGTGGGCAATAACGGACCTGTAGCCGATTGTGTTTTTATCAATAAGAATCAAGTAACGGAACCGTTATTTGATATGGCTCGTCAAGGTTTTGAAAATGAAGTTACCTTCGAGCGAAAAATACTCGAATATGGGAACTTGGAAACATACGATGGATTAAATTTTCTTGGAGAGGAATCCCGTTGCATGATAGGATACGTTAAAAACTTGACAGTTTGCTTTAAAAATACACCAGCTTGACGTCATCATTCTACTTTAGATTGGCAACTGGTTTGGTAAGCTAACCTCCGTAATTAATAAATCCGCTAAAACTATAACTATTTCAAATATGGGTGTTTTGGCAAGAGTTGGCGAAATATAAAAGCATTCTGGATACTAATTTTTTACAAAAATCTGACAAGTGTTAAAGCAGTTGTAATAAATACCTTTTTTGAATTATCACACATTATTATGTTACAATAAGACCAATAACTTTAGCAGCGATTATACAAAGTTATCTAAAATTACCAGCTTAAGTTTAGAATAAATAGAAGTGGCAAAATAACCGGAACAAATAAAGTTAATATCTTTTATTGATAAAAAGGTAAAGTGTATTATATATGGCGGAGGTAATGAAATACACCGGTATTTCATTACCTCCATTCCCATATTCGAGTGTTTTTCCCTCGAAGGTAACAATTTTACTGTTAGATGAAATAGTTAAAACCATTATCGATTCTGTCGATAAAGAAGAGCTGAATGAATATTGCAACTCTCATAATGGATATTGTCAATACATGAAAATATTGGAAACAACCGCAGGTGGCTATTGCTAATGCTATGTATAAAAATTCATGAATGATTTATGATAAAAAGAAAAAATATACCGTACCCAAAGCCAATGTTAAGTAGCGTTGATTATGATAACTTTATAGACTTTTTTTCGTTAACGGATCTTAAAGATAAAACAATGCAAAACTGTGGAAATTTTCTGGAAAAGTTAGAACAAACCCTTTTAAGTGCAAAAATAGCTCAAATCCCTGAAATGGTTGTAGTACACCTTTGTTATTATTTGGGAGTTACAACTGCTAGAGTACAACTGCTATTGATAATCAGGATAAATCAAGAGATTTGGAACCAGAGATTAACAACCTTTTACGACAACATGCCCTATTGGCACTATCAAAATTTAATCATTACCTTTCTAACTCAAATAATAATAATCGATCTTTGATATCAGATCAGTTAAAGGAGGACACACAGGGTAGCATTGCAATTCAAACTTTGCGTTTAGGTCGAATTTTTATGGGTATGATGGGAAATTTATCAATTTCTCAAAGTAGTCTTTTAAAAAAACAAAAAGTTTTAATTTGTTCGCAAAATAAATTCTTTGCTTTCTTAATGCCACTAGTGAATGAACAGCATGAAAAATGGCAGGAAGATTTAGAAGCGGTATCAATTAGTCATGTTATTAATCACCTTGCAATACAAGTAGATTGGCTTGTAGGCTAATTTTCTTATTTAGATAGCAAGCCAAGCGCAAATTATGTTTAAAATATCGCTTCCCTTGTAGTCCACTCTATATGAATTATACTAATTAATTACTACAGGCCATGCTTGACGGAGGAAAAACACCTACAAGTATACAACTTTTAAATAATAGCATGAAGCCAATAGATGACATAGAAACAGTATTGTTGTTTGATGAAATTCAAGGATTATCTAAAAAGTTTCAGACTTGAATACTTCAAGCAACAAAAGGGTTTCAGAAAGAAACGGCTGTTGTTAAAGTGGAACGAGAAAAGCTTTTGATTGAGCTAATGGCAGAGCATATAGAAGTTAAAGTTATTTATATGAGCATTTTTTATTTTTGGTTTACCTTGGATAGTAGTAGAGAAATGTATGTTCTAAGCCATTTTTATTTTCGACCATTTATCCAGCCACAATTTTATATATATTTTAAGATGTCCAATTGACCACAACTTTTATGATCGATTTTAATTGTAATAGTAAGCTACACCAATGACATGAAAACTTCCAGATTGTCCAACTTGTTCATCACCAGAGTTTAATGTGACTATCAATCTTCTTCCTGAACCAACACTAGGCATAGAATCTTTAAAACTTCTGTAAAATGAGATAGTAGTTGCTGAATCAATTGATGGTGCTGTAGTACCATTAGAGTTTATTTGAGCTAATAATCCAGATTCTTCATTATTAAATGAAGTAAGATTAGTACTATTGCACGATCTAAGATAAAAATCTTCTAATCCAGATGACATGAAAATACATGTACTGTTACTAGACTGATTATTTGCATCTACATATCCACTAGATAATGAATAATTACCATAGTTGTATGGAGTCCAAGGCGTTATAGTATTGTTAGCATGTTTATGAGGAGCGCTATCATCATACATCTGTAATCTTGATTCCTACCAATTTCCAGATATGCAAATAATATGCATTCTAATATATTTTTAATAAACCCCATTACCCTTTCCTGCAGTATCTATCAATATATATTCACTACCATAAGATGTGTTAGTATATCTAAATACATCAGATCGTAAAGTAAGATCTGCGATGTAAGTGGTAATGATTGATATCTAGCAACAGATATCAATCATTACCACCGCTACTGGAGTTGTTCTTAACTATTGGATACAACAAAAAGGTTGTATCCAATAGTTAAGAACAACAACTCCAGTAGCGTTATAAAGTTCAATTTTTAAAGTTTGTTTAAATGGCATATCAAATGTAAAATATCCTCCAAATTGAATAGGAGTATGCACATTACAAAGAGTTAACATAAAATGGGCCACCAAGTGGAGAACACAAAAAATCACAGGCTAGATCATTAGTATCCATTCCAGTATTAGTTGTAGTATAAGCTAAATTTCCTATGCGAGGTTTGCCATCTGCATATATTTTAAGAAATACGTTACCTGCTACAGGCGGTCCAGTAGTAATAGATTTAAAATGTGAGAAGTAGGTACTATATGGTCAACATAATCTTTTGTAGCAACATCATTTAGATGTATAGGAGCTGGCACATTTTATACTGTATTACCATTCATATCAAGTTTATCAGTCATACTATTTAGTCCATCTCTTCTAAGAAATGTGTTATCAGCTTGAGACATTGTTAATCCGTTTACTATTGATTGTGTATTTGAGTTTGAAGTTCTTCCGAATATATCGACAGGCATTTTATATATGAGAGATTTTTTTAAATCTTTCATGAATCTGAAAGATTTTTTATATTTTTGTATTCAATAAGTTTTCAATAATATCTTGAAAATCGTATCCTTCATCTAATTTCTTTAAAAAGTAAAGACACAAGTGGCCGCAATAAGAAGTATTTCCAAATTGAACTCTTTCACTATTATAATAAACAGGATAGCGTAAGTATTCAACAAGTTCAGATGGTGGAGGTTGGCTTTAAGAGTCAAAAGTGTACTTTACTTTATCGTCTTTATACCAACAAATGAAATCCATTAGTACTTGAATCTCCTTTATTTAATATTCCACATTCTTTTTTTATTGTTTTATTTGGTAATTGATCTCTAACAAATACACATCTAAAATTTTTTATTTTTAGTTTTTTTGCGGCTTCTATCAATTGAAAATTAGTTAGAGGTTCATTTGGTATGGCTAATCCTTTAACATTAATAAACTTGTCCTATTTATATATAATAAAGTTTTTATTATATATATTAATGATTAATTGTTAGATTCTTTAGTTTCTTAGAATTAATTACAATATTCATAATTACATTAGTATTATCAGTCTCTTCATCTGACTCTTCATCTGACTCTTCATCTGACTCTTCATCTGACTCTTCATCTGACTTTTCATCTAACTTTTCTATTTGTTCTTCATATTCTTTACGAACTATTTTATATTTACTAATACGTCCAGTTTTAAATATTATAATATCATCATAATATGAAATTAAGGTGGTACACCCCCATTAATTTTGGAATTTTTTTAGAAAAAATAAACTTTTCAAATATCGATATTTTTAGTTCATAGAACATACTTATGATTTTTTTAAAAATAAAATAAATAAATAAGTATATAAAAATGTGTGTACTTTGGCCATTATGGGATTTTGAGGTCCATAGCAACGCCATGGCAACTCATTTTTAAACATAAAAATTTCAACCTTCTAAACAACAATATCTTATCTATACTTCAGCTTCTTCTTTATTATGTGCTTTAAGATTTAGAGAATGTTTTTAATGGGCTCATATGTTAAATTAAAATTTTTAGGGTGCTTTTATTATTGTTTGACTTAGGTAATGAACTAGAATTACAAATAAATATGGTGTCAAAGTATATTTAATACCTTTTTTTCTTGCCTTTTTTGTTCAAAAACTTTATAAATCTATTAAAAATTACTTTTAAAGTGTTCTATGCATCTTCAATGCATGATTCTGGTTCATAAACTCTTTGCATCTTTTAGGAACATAATGTGAACATTTTAGAACTAATTTATTTATAGAAACGGAGATAGGGTAGGGTGGGGTAATATGGATTGTTGGGGTAATATGGATATATTCAATAAGTATCCATGGAGTTTCTACACATAATTGGCTTCTTTTTTTTGCGTTAACAATGTTTATATTTGATTTACATAAAGAGTTTATATATAAAACACGTTGTTTTGAAAAAAATATAAAAAACATTGTTTTAAAACTTTTGTCTGCAGACTTCAGTAATATTACTTATGGAAGTTTAATGATGTATATTCATTAGTTGGACCATGATGTAACAATATGTAGAATTTAATTTATAAGTTCTCTAACCCATATTGATAAATAAACAAAAATCTAAAATGGGGTAAAATGGATATGCAGGTAAAATAATAGTGGGGTAAAATGGATATATATAAAATATATAAAATCCTACTCACGTTATAGTATTTTATTACAAAAATACAAGCTACACGACATTTAAATATACATTTATGCTCACTTTTGCTTTTTAATATAGTATTATACATTTTTCAGTGACATATAATAGTTTTATATAATGCTTCTGAACTATTTACATTAAGATCATAGTTCAAATTTGTTTTCCCTGAATGGCTAGGGTAAAATTTAAACTCCCATTTAAATGTTTTATATTTTATTTTTGTATTCCTCTTTACTTTATAATTAAATTATAGACTTTATATAACTAAAGTTTGTTTTAAAATATTTTAGATAAAATAATAAAACTGAAATAAATTATTATGCCTTGTGAATACCAACGCAAGACTATTGGTACATATGATCACAGCAAACTAATAACTGCCATACAGCTTGTTAAGGAAGGAGAGTCAGTATACAGTGTATCAAAGTCTTCTGGAATTCCTTATGGGACATTATACAGACGATACCATGATCAAATTCAAAGGAATGACAAAAGAATTGGAAGCGGTCGTGGGTTTGTTTTAAATAATACTGATGAAAATCTTCTAGTAGAAGCCTTGATGTACTTAGCTGATAAGGGTTTTCCACAAGATAGAGAAGATATCAAACTGATGGTTAAATCCTATATAACATTTATTGGCAAAAAAACTCCATTCAAAGATGACAAGCCAGGGAAAGACTGGTGCATGTCTTTTGAAAAACGATGGAATGTAGTCCTTGGTAAAAGAAAACCTGAACTTTTGACAAAAGCAAGAGCTAATGATCTTTCTCTAAAAACATTGACAGATTTTTTTGAGTTATATGAAAAGACATTAAATGATAATAATTTATTTGATAGACCGCATTGCATATTTAATTTAGATGAAACAGGTTTACGTACAGATCCTACAGCAGGAAAAATCTTTGTTCGTAAAACATCAAAAACAGCCTATTACATTGCTCCATCATGTGGTAAATCAATGTATACTGTACTGTTTTGTGGGTCAGCAAATGGACAGTGTCTACCTCCCTTTGTCGTCTACAATGCCATCCACCTTTATGATGCATGGTGTCAAAATGGACCAGAAAATGCAATGTATGGTGTAACAAAATCCGGTTGGATGGAGGACTATATTTTTGAAAGTTGGATTGACAGGTTTATTATACATGTTAAGGATTATGAAAAGCCTGTGTTGCTGCTATGTGATGGACACAACAGCCATATAACATATTCTACTGTTAAAAAGGCTCTGGACAATCATATAATTTTACTTTGCTTACCTCCGAACACAAGTCATGCATTACAACCTCTTGATGTTGGTTTTTTTGCTCCATTGAAATCCCATTGGAAGAAAATCCTTAAGGATTGGTTAAGAGAAAGCAGACATAAAAATGTTGACAAGTCTGTATTTCCAACTTTACTAAAAGCTCTTATCAGTAAGATAGATAACAAACTCCTGAAAAGTGGTTTTAATGGTAGTGGTCTTTACTCTGTTGACAAATCAAAACCTATGAAAAAGATAGTGAACATGCAGCCAATGCATGAGGAAGTAGATAAGTTTAACAAAAAAGAAAATGTTGTAAAAAATCTGCAGAGAGCAATCGATTCTGTACTTACACCTAGCCCAAGTCAACCTACACTGACAGCACTTGCAAATTCAAAAAAACGCAGAGCACGTGTCCAGGCCAAAAAGGGAGAAATTTTAACAGCACAAGATGTTGTCGCAAGGTTACAAGAAGAAGAAAAGATAAAGCTGAAAAGAAGACTGTATCAGTAAGTAAAAAAAAACTGCTTGACATAACCAATACAGTTTGACTTTTTAAATACGTGAAAAGCAATAAGTGTGATATCAAATCAAATATAATGATTATCCTTATATCAAATATAATGAGTATCCGCATTACCCCACCAGTGGGGTAATTTGGATATATGAAAGGTGTTGTTAAAAGAGAATTAGTATGTTAGTTATTTAAAATATATTTATGTTTTACTCATTGTGATTTTATTGTATACACCCTGAATGTAAAGAAAAATAACAAAAGTTTTTATGGTGGTTTTTAACTAAAAAAAAAATTATGTTAGAAAAAAATATATCTAAAATTCTATCCGTATTACCCCTCCCCACCCTATCTTGTTTTAAATTATACCCACCTTTGCGTAATTTTTATGGAATAAGTAAGGCAAAAGTTGGGAAATCAAGATTTCGTATTTATAAAAATATTAGTACAATTGTTTCAACTTGTCTGATGGTATTTTTAATTTTGTTTTGATTATTTTAAAGAAAATTTTTTGAATGGAGGTGTACCACCTTAAGTCATATTTATCAATGTTTCTGATGTAATGGATTTCTAAGTTTACGTTATCATTATTGCAGTAAGCGTCTTTTACTATATCTTTTATATCTTTGTTTATTAAATCTTTATCAGCTCTATTAGCAAATATAATTATTTCATTTTTACTAAGTAAAAGAGTTTTTAATTTTAATTCTCTATTTTCCATTTTATATACGCAAGAAAATTATTTATATCATTTTTTTTTTTTAAATTTTTTGTAAATTTATATGTACACTTCTATATTATTAGACAAGTTTATAAATGGATCATATTTATCAGTGTTTTGTATGAAATAGATCGAAATATCAACATTATTAATACATTCTTCACCGTAGTATTTGTAATATTGTTTTACAGCTTTTATTATTTTTTGATTAATTTCTTTAATATTATTTGTATATATCTTTATTAATTTTAATTTATGATCGTCTAATAACAAAGTTTTTAATATTACTTTTCGTTTTTTATTTATTCTCATTTTAAATAAATAAAAAATATTCATGTTATTTTTTGTTTAGTATGACTTTGGGTGAAGGGAGGTGGTGTTTCTTTAATGCCTACTGCCTTAATGCCTATTGCCTTAATTTATAATGCCCGTATGCTAAAGTGTGTATTCTGTCTTTTAAAATGACTCTTTTATCATCGTCTGCACTTAATGCAATTTTATTTATTTCTTCAGTATATACTTCATGTGAATGGGATCTTATTACATTCATTTTTCTAACTTGATCAACTTTATTTAATAAACAATGTTTATAATCTTCATGTGTTATATACTTTTTAACAATATTTTTTTTTATTCCTTTACATTTTTTATTTTTTTTTCCATGGACTTTGTAGGAATATAATTTAGATCTGAGTCCTACAAATTCTTTAATTTGTGCTCCTCCTGCTTCATCTTTGAACATTCCTAATACTTTCTTATTAAGACCAACTTCAAATCCTACATTATTAATTGCTGGGTGCTTTGGATCGAACTCACTTGTATCAAATTTACTTTCAACATCTTTAGAAATATCAGCATAAAAATCTTCTGTTTTTATTTCATATGCTAATGAATCTGTATCTGTGAATAATAGTTTCGCTCGATCAGCATATTTATTCTTTATGTAATCGTAATGGAATTCATACATTAGAGTTTTGCTTAATTCTAAAATGCACATTCCTAAGTAAATTGGTTTGTTGTACATTAATTTTGTTCTTTT
Organism: Hydra vulgaris; assembly: GCF_038396675.1. NCBI lineage: Eukaryota > Metazoa > Cnidaria > Hydrozoa > Anthoathecata > Hydridae > Hydra > Hydra vulgaris. The sequence continues at coordinate 39,367,240 of NC_088933.1, forward strand.
CATATGTATAGCTATCAAATTTTCATCAAATATTGTTCTACTTTTGTAGTTTGGTCTTGATGCTAATTTAACAGCTTCATCTCGGTTAGTTATTAATCTAACATCTACTCTGTTCTCAATGTTCTCCATTGTTTTTCCAAATACTGAATTATTCATCAATTTGAAAAAGCCTTTTTCAAATTCATTTGTCGCTTTAGTTCTAAGATAAGTATTTAGTTCAATGTATTTGCTCAACCAAGCGCTTTCTTCAAACATGACTCCTCTATGAATTTTTGTAATAACTAATCCTAATTGTTCATACAATTTTAGATTTTCATAATGTATTACATAACTTTTCTTATGATTTAAATTTAGAATTAATTTGTCGACTTTATCCGATTTTACATTTTCAGGAGCAAGTGGGTAGTCATTATGATCATCATGCAGATGTTCAGGATAATCTAAATCTACTTCTAGTATACATGGAGTGTTTTTCCAGTTTTTCAACTCATCTTCATCCATCCATTTAAACCCATGTGTTGGAAGTGGCTTACTCATCGCCCATCCATATAGATTATTAGCGTCTAGATATTGGATGAATGTTGATTCTTTGCTTTTGTCATATGCGTCATCCATGTACTTGTTATTAGATGTTCCTAATCTATTCGATATCATACTGATTCCACCTCTTATTCCTTTCTTTATCATTAGTATCATATCGTAATCGCTTAACAGTTCTAATTTTACTTTTGTTTTCTTCAATGCTGCATCCCAAGCTAATCCTGGTAATGTGAAGTACCAAGAAGGATCTAATTTATAATTTTTTATACAAACATCTCTAAAATTTTCAAAAACATCTAAAAGTACATCTGAAACATTGTACAAGTCAAGATAGTCTCTAAAAGATATACATTTAAACTCATTCCACACATTTTTAGCATGTGAGTAATCATCTTCGCTAATGCCTTCATCATTCAATTTAGAAAAGAACAACTCTTTTGGAGGTAATTGGGTTTCATTAAATTTATCAACAGAATCTACCCAATCATAAGGGTAAATACCTTTTCTAAGTAATAAATCTAATTGTTTCTTTGAATAAAATTTTCTAATATTTTTACACTGTTCTTTTAATAAATTTTTTGATAAAGCATCTAAACTAGAAGGCATAAACCTATAACTATCTAAGAAACGAAGTTCACGCTTAATTTCAACATTCTTACCTTCTTTATTAGTAAATTCTCTAATTTTAATCTCTCTAGAAAAGCTAATATACTTTTCTTCGTTGTTAGGGAGGCAACTTAATTTTCCTCCAGATAATTTCTTTATAAATAAGTGACTATCATAACCTGATAAATTGTGAAATAGTACTGGAATGAATTTTGGAATTTTATATTTTAAATTACAACTATTATGTGCAGCACCTCTATATTTTCCAGTAATGTGACAGTGGTCACGTACTTTGTCTTCTCCTAAATATTCAGTTGCATCATTAAAGTCTTTCTTATTTTCATGAGTATATATCATGCCCTTTTTAAAGTTGATCCTATAACAAACATTTTTAATATCTTCTTCTAATCTGTCAACAAATATTTGCGCAACATCATCTTCTTCACTATTTGCGGTAAATGTTTCTAATTTACCTAGAAAATAACTCTCATCAAAACATTTAATATAGTAGCAGAAAGAGCTAGGAAAATATTTTTGATATTGCTTAGTATAGGATTCCTTTGGATTGGGCGCGCAAGTCTTAATGGGTTTAATAAAACTTTCAAAGTCTGCATACACTACAAATGAAACACTCATTGATCTATAATAATGGACAAATTGCATTGTTGAACCTGATTTAGGAAGTTCAATTCTAACTGAATCATGTGTATTACAATACAATTTATGTTTAGATAGTGATTCTTCAGAGTTATATCCAAGTAAGCAATTTCTACAATAGTGTTTAACATTTGTTCTTTTTGATGTTTGTGATGAAAGTAATCTACTTAAACTTTTTATGAAGCAGTAATGACTTTTTTCTCCATCTGAAATTAATAATAAATCTGCTAAATGTTTCCGATCATTATCTTTCGAAATGCGTAAAGGGTAAATTGAATTCTCGCATTTATAGTCCTTTTCATATCCATATACATTAACACTGATATCATGATTATTTTTCTCAAATAGTGTAATTTGATTTAGTGAAACTGGAAATTCTATCTTATCCCAATTTATTTTTTCAGCTTCATTTTTAAGCTCTTTATTAACTCTTTCAGGATGATTATTTGTTGGATTTAAAAATCTAGCTATGCACCATTTAAAGCAATCATTATCTTCATTTTTATATTAATAATAGCCTTTTTAGCTGCTAAATCTTTATCTAATGGAACATACGATTTTGCTTTAAGAGGATTATACTCTATCATATTTATATCCATCTTTATAATAGAAACAAATCTCCAATTTGATCCTAGCTGTTGAAATGATGATAAGTTTTCTAAAATTTTAGACTTTGCTTCTCCATAAAACTCATCTAAATTTGTAGATTCTAATACTCTTAAACTCTTAGTTGTAAACGGCACATCTGCAGTTATAGTTTCTCCTGTTGTAATACTCATCTTCTCCATTTCACAAGTGATAACTATATTCACGTTAGATCCTCTATTTTTATTTAGTATTTTACTTGCATTTTTCTTATCATCTTTAATGAATGAAGTAACATCATATCCATCTATACCTTTAACTGTAAATTGTTTTGTCACATTTTTAACTGCTGATTGCGACAATTTAAATTCTATTTGTTTTTTGTATACTGTATTAGAAACTATAGATTATATTGATTCTATTTTTCTTTTAATATCAGATCCTGTATCTTCTACTTTCTTCTTAATTGGATTTGGAATATATGGTTTAACCCACTCTAAGACATCATTATAACTGTTGACAACATAAGACGATACATTTTTTGCAGCTGTTGTCAACTTTGAAAATAGTCCAGGAACTAAAATAGGTGCTTGAACTGATAATGGAATTGGTTTATCAAGTATATTAGTCACATGCGAATGTCTCGGTTCATTAACTGGTCTCTGATAATGCATTAATAAGATCACTTTTTCGCATATTATAATAATATTTAATTTTTTGCTCTTTAGCGATTTTTTTTAATTCTTTTACATTTTTGCTATTCATATGGTTTTCCATTTTATATATGAAAGATATTTTTTATTATAAAAAATATCATTTTTCAAAATTTTTTTCCTTGTTAAAATATTTCATATTATAAATTTCATATAAAATATTATACACACCTCCATCCTCTAACTCTACAGTAATATTCTACTGTTCGCAGTTTTTCAAGTTGTCTCTCATTTTGAACAGTTGTTATTCTATATACAAAAGGTTCAGGAGTTAATATTTCTGATGATATGTATGGAATCGGTTCGTCAAGTAGGTCTTTCAGACCCATGCAATGTAGGTCTTTCAGACTCATAAGAATTATGTTTTCCATTTTTTATAGACTTTTTTAAATCTTTTAAATTATTATTTGTTTCTTCTCTTTTCCAATACAAACTGCATGACGTAAGCTTATACATTATATAAAATTCCATAGCTTTTTCTCCCATTTTTATATATTTTTTAAATCCTTAGATTATTAAATATTTTACAACTTATCATCTGATTCACTTCCTAAATCTAAACTGTTCATTATACAAGTAAAATTAGAAATCTTTTTAACAATAACTACTTCTTGAAGTTTAACTTGTATTGACTCTATCATTGAACCAATAAAAATACCTTCAATCTTTAAGCATCCAATAGCTTCACAAGTTTGTTTGATATAATTATAAGGTGAAGCTATAACAAGTGATTTTACAGTATCCTTCGGATTTACTTTGCATTGATCCGAAGGATTTACTTCACTTTTAGTTTTTCTACGACGGAAAACTGCAGTTATTTCTAAATCTTTATTACTTGTAAATAACTTTCCATATATTATTGGAGGTTTATCTGCATTATATCTTAAAATTTTTAAATTAGCAAGATTAACTTTAGATTTTTTTATCTTATTTTTATATACTTCAATTTGATGTCTACAAAATTTTTCAATAGATTCAATCATTGCAATAAACTTTTCTTGTTCATCAGATTTTTCTTTATCACATACAAATGATATTGAATAACCATTAAGTTTATCATTTTAAAAATCTCTATTTTCACACACACCATAGGAAAAAGAAGGTAATGTTTTAATGAGAACGGGACCAGCACCTGTTGGATATTTATATGCAAGTTGTAATTTTTGATATGGAACTGGCTTATCAGCTTTGAATATATCTTTTACAAATAAATTTTTAATATCAAATGATTCAATTGTTATAAATGCCATTTTTTTTTATATATAAAATACTTCTTTTATTTAATTTGAAAAAAAAATATTTTTACGATGTTGAATTTTTTTACATTTTTTTAACTTTTCAGAATTGAATACTTCAATCTTATATCCATTATCAACCTTTCACGCTATTCAAAATATTCATATCCATGTTTAGTTTCTTTCATAGCTCTACATAATGATTTGTATACTATTTCTTCCCCTGTATCTACGTTTGTTAATTTAATAGTAACTGGCCTTTTCTTAATGATCTCAATCTTTCATATTTTGGATCTATTTCTTTTTTCTTTTCTTTTATCTCATGAATTCTAGGACGACCAACAGGCCTTTTTTCATCAGTTGATTCTACTACTTTTGACATTATTTTATCTTTATCTATCAACTTATTATCTATAGCTAGCATTAATAATGTTGCATAATTGTCTGATGTTTTTGTTATACTATTTTCTCTCAATAGATTTTGTAAATCTTTTCTAGTATAATACATTTTTATTATATAAAGAAAAAAAAATTTCAATTCATTTTTATTTATAATTAATGAATTTGAGTAAGCCTGTTTCCATCTGATTGAAAGTTTAATAATTTATCTGATATTACAAGAGCATATGCCATAGTATTTGCTGGTACTGCAGTATTAAATCTTGCACTAATTGATATATTTACTATTGATGAATCTAATCTTTCTCTTTGATTACTAACATCAAAAACCATAATTGGAAATAAATCTCTATATTCAGTATATAGAATGTTTCCATTTGTAATCAAGTCACTAGTTCCATGAAATTTTTCACTAAAATCAGATGCAGTACCATAAGCTAAAGAATACTTCATATTTGGAAATGATATATTATAGTTAAGTTCAGGGTAATTTTTATTACTATCAACAACTTGCATATTTTGCAAGTCGCAATGATCGAATAATGAAAGATTTGTTGTTTGATCTAATAACTTATTTGTTCGAAATCCAACAATGATATATCTAGGTCTTACAGAAGATGCCTTTGGACTAAGTTGCCAATTAAATGATGTAGTTTGTGGTACTGCCATACTATTAAGACGGCGCTCTCTGTAAGCTGATTGAATAGTTACTTTTGATGATATCATACTGAGAAGTTTAGATTTTTGTTCAAATGATGGATCTAACTGTGGAATGTATAATGCTACTTTATCAAGAACAACTTTACCAGCAACTACATTATTAGCTCTAAATATGGCATTATTGTCACTTCCTCTAGTAAGAGTTAATGTTTGTATAAATCCAAAAACAGATTTGTCATAATCATCACAGAAACCAAAAATGTGGTTTAAAGGTATACGAAATGAAAATGCTCCCTTTGTAGTTGATTTTTGTATTATTACTTCTTGCCTAATTGCAAATCCAACGTTATCTGTTAGCGATGCTGTTGTTGAGAAATATTTATACCATAATTGATTTAATCCCTTTGAAACTTGAAAGTTGTTAGAATATTTTAACAATCCAAGCATTGTTGTAGCTCACTGGTCGGCACCATAATTTCAAAGGGGCCCACTTGCAAAATTCTTGTTTTAGTTGCGGCCCACAGCAATTAATAAATTATATATAAAATAGGTTATATTACCTATATAACAGAATATAGTATAGAATTTGATTATAGAACTAATAATTGATAATTACTAATAATAACTATAATAATAATATCTTTGCAAGTTAATGTGTGTATTTATCAGAGTTGCAACTTCTGAGTAAAGCATCCAAACTCAATAACCGGTTACTCGATAACTGGTTATACTCGAGTAATTTTTGGTTATTCAATTTCCAAATATTGCGTCTTAAAAAACCGGTTATTTAAAACATTAAAGATTTGCCGACTATTTCTTTTATAATAATTATTTCGTAAAAAGTCTAAACAATGTAGTTTTTTTATTCAAGAAAAGTACGAAAAACATTCTGAAGACGATAACTTTTACCACTGGTATATTTGATATGAAATAGTTTTTACAGCGTTAAATTAATTAAATTGTTGTTTGAGTTACTTCATCTGAACAAATTCGAATGTTCTAATTATTTTTGACGTGCTTTTTGAATGTTTTTATTTTTGTAGAGTAATTTTTTAGCATGATTTAACTTTTAAGTATAAGGATCTTATTTGAAGTCTTAAAGTGCTACAGTGTTAGAGTGCATAAAAATTATTTTTTTACTGTGTCTAAAATGACAAGATCTGGTGTTAGGGAGTATTTTATAAGGAGGCTTTATAATTTTTACAGCCTGGAAAACAACTAAAAGGCCCACAACTACACTACTTTGTATATTATGCAGTTAGGTGGCTTGGGACCCACAAATTATTTAGCAAAGGCCCACAATTGGGCTGCGGCCCACAATTTGCCGACCTCTATTGTAGCTACACCTGGATTATCAATTGTCTCTACATCTGTAGATGATAATTTATATGATATCCTATCGAATAGATACATGATACCATTATTTATTAAAGATATTACATCTGTATTAGCATAAGCTGTCCCATCATTTTTAAGAAGTGTCCCTTCAACTAAAATATAAGCTTTAGATGGTAGTGTATATAAATCAGTTTGATCAATTGTAATTCTTATGTCTCTGCTATTTAGATTTGTACCAATTATCGGATTATAGGCATAATATTGACATCTTTCAATTCCTACATCTTTCATTGGCTCATCATAATTAAATACTTCAGAAATTGTCATTTTTTATATAAAATAAAAAAAAAATTTTATCTGATAATGAATTTTAAAAATAATCTGAGCCCATTCCCTTTTTTAACTAATTCTTCAATTCTAATAGCATTTTCTCTTCGAATTGATTTCTTTGGTTTTATTGAAGATCCATATGCTAAATTACTAAGATTTGCTTCATTACTTTGTTCCAGATCTAATCAAGTTTAATAATAGCTCTTCACTTTTTTTATCAAGATTTCATTTAGATACTTTATCAATTAATTTTTTTCCTGTTTCTATTGCAGTACTTTTAGCAGCTTCTATTGCTGATAATGATAGTTCTTTTCCTGCTGATTTAGCAGCAGTTAATGCACTTTTTCCTAAATCAGTAGCTGCAAGCTTTTTAACCGTAGCTGATGATACTTTAGTTACATTTGATGCTGCTGCTCGTCTAAACATCTCTCTTAGAGTATCAAAAAGTCCACTTCCTCCAATAACATGCTTCTTAATATATCTCTTATTTTTAATGATGATCATTTTTATATACACAATTTTTTTTATTCATACTGCTAGAATATTTTGTATTGCTTTATATTCTTCGCTATTTAATATATCCTGCCTTAGTAAGTGCTGCCGTGGCGCAGTGGTTAGAGCGCTTGCTTTATAAGCAGGAGATCCAGGTTCGAAACGAGCTCTGGACAAATTTTCGCGTCAAGGTAAGGAAGGAGGCGTGAACTTCCTGGTTATATGCACTTCCGCGGTGCTCTGTGACAAGACCGTTAAGACTTCTTGGGGCACCTAGAATTAAAATTAAAAAAAAAAAAAAAAAAAAAATTTCATTGCTAATTGCTACAGCTTCATTTCTTGATGAATTATTACCAGCCTCCCAAGCAGCTATTTGCAATCCTAATATTTCAACTAATACATTAGGATCGCTTGGAAGAATTACAGTTTGAATTACAGTTTTAATTCTTCTCTTATCTCCAACTCCACTTCCTTTTCTCTCATACTCTAGTTTTCTCCTTGCTCCCTTCATATCCTTCCAAATCGGAGATATTAACTCATTGTATTTTTCACTTCTTGACGACTTTGGTTTGTTTGGATTACTAGAAGTAATTGCATCTGTTTGTAGTAATATATCTCTATAGTTTTTAATATCTTCATTATTATATACTTCTTTATTTGGATTCAATTTTGTTATCAATTCCCACAGACCTTTTGTACCAATATATTCTTTTCCATCAATATTTATATTATTTTCATCAATAGTTATTGGCTTTTTACCAATGTATAACTCTCCATCTCTAGAATGTATTCCAAAAAAAAAATAAAAAAACATAACACAACATAGAATTTTATGTTATGTTTTTATTTATATTTTTCAATATTAATTATATTTTTAATTTCATAGTCTTTTTAAGTGACGTCATCTGATTCTAATAATCCTGTTAGTACTGCAATTGATAAAATACTTTTTGTTAATTTTTTTTCTTTAAAGTCACACTCTAATTGAAGTACATATTTATCTATCATTCTCAATTTATAATTCTTTTTAACATTACTCCATTGTTTATTATAATCTTTAATTTCACTTTCTACTTTAAAATAAAAATCAGTATCTTTATTCCAAATAAGTTTATAAAGTTTATTTCTTTCACCATCAATATAAGTATCTGGTATTTGAAAATTACCTTTTTCAGTAATTATATTATAATTATATTAACATTTTGAATCATATCTTAAATCCAAAGGACTTATGCGAAGTAAATCAGTAGCACATGGTTTACTTCGCATTAATCCTTCGGATTTAATAATAGCTCCTGCTTTTCCAAATCCTAAAAGTTCTAAATATATTTTTTTATTCTTATCTTCTTCACGCTTACTACATTCTAAAAAGAAAGGATAAAACATATTTATTAACAAGTATGAATTAATTTAAGTTATTATTTGTTTTTAATTTTACTAAATCTCATTTAAAGTAAATTAATCGCTTCTTCTCTTCCTTGATTAATTAATGATATCTTAGTTTGTTCATCAATATCTTTTTTAATTTTTGTCCTAATATCTTCAAGCATAACTTTAAACTTTTCAAATTCGCTAAGTATCAGCTCAAATTCTTTATCATCTATTTTCCCATCTACTAAAGCTTTAGAAATATGATCGCTTATCGTATTCAATTTTGAACTAGCAAGTATTTTAATGCCTTCATGCTTTTCTGCTTTTAAATTTAATTTTTTATTCACTTGACCTCCTATCAATGAAAGAGCTCCAATCGCTAATGCTGCACCTTCACATGCAATAGCTATTGGAGTTGCTACTATTGTGGCTATAAAACCAATTCCAACAGTTCCTAGTGCCATTGTACTTCCAATTAACGGTACATCAACTGCAGAAATTACTTTTATTGCCTCTCTTTTCTCTCTCAGTTTTTATTTCTTTTTGAATTTCACTAATCTTATTCAGACGGTAAGCAATAGGATCTATCTGCTGTATTTCAGTATATTCATTTGGTAAAGTCGGATATAATTTATTCATATTTGAATTATTTAAATACTCCATTTTATAAAGCAAAATAAAATTATTTATTTTACTAAATTAACATAGCATAATACATCACCTTTTTTAATTGTTACTTCAATTGAATTATTGTTTTCAATAATCACAACAATATCATTAACTGATTCTGATACAATATTGTTATTTAAACTTAGCATTTTTAATTTTAGACTATTTTCTAAAGAAATTAATACAAAACTAGGATCATCAATTTTTACACCTATGTGCAAAGATATAAATTTATGTGACATAAATCCTAATTTAATATCTTCCTGTGCAAATATTTTATATTTAGACCCATCAACTATTAATTCCTGCTGATTATCAAAAGTGTCATTAAATACAAAATAAGATTTTGGGTCTTTTATAACAGTACAAGGCGAACTAGTATCTATTAATCCATAATTAGGAGTATTAATAATACAACTTGGAAGTGGCCTCTCATACCAAAAAGCTCTTTGTCTTTTATTTATAAATTTATGTATCGGAGGATGATATACCATTTTTATATATTAAGATTTTTTTTAGATTCATGAAAAATCTTTGATTTTTTAAATTCTTTTTTTACAAAATCAATTTCAAAAAAGGTATATTAGCAAATGGTGAATTAGGCCCTAATAATAGACCAGCTCCAGTTCTCACATAACCATTTCCAGCATTTAAGTATAGTCCATCTCCTAATGATCCTCCAATTTTCCATGGACTCATAAATAATCCACCTCCTATTTTAGTGAACTTAATTCCTTCTCCATTTCTAACTTTATAAAATCTTTTTTTATCAATACCATTTCCAGCAATTTTATTAATCAGATTGTTCCCAGTTGCAGCTCCTACAACTGTAAGAAGTCCTGTTGACGGTATGACTTTTGATGCTAAAAAACTTCTAGCTGATCCTAAGAAAGGTAAAAGTGCTCCTGGAAATCCTCCCTTCTTTGTTTTAGCATTGTACATGAGTTGTTTTTTGCTTAATTTTAGCACTACTCCTTTAACATCTTCGTATGCTTTTGAAATTTTATTCATCTGTGTATTTGTTACAGCTAATGCATGTTCTCCATTAAAATCTGGATGTGATAATTCAATACTAACTCCAGTCTTTTCACTGATTGCTTTTTCAATTTTTTTCAATTGTCCTTCTGAAAGATGTATTTTAACATTAGTATAATTTGTCATTTTATTATAAGATTATTTTTTTTCTCTTATGTGAAATCTAATAGAAATTTTTTCACCTCTTAAATTAATTTGATTTCCATCTTGATCAACTATTGTATTTACTAATGTTGAAATCGAATCTAACAATACACGTTGATATATTAAATTAATCGGTTCTTGAACAATTTTTTATCCAGGACCGACATTTGGAAAAAATGAATATATAATTTTTTGTATTTTTCCATGAACATATGAATCTTCTACTATACTATATGTAACGTGTATAGTATTCACTTTTAATATTTTCACAATACTTTCAGATTCATAATAACTTGTTGAATATATTTGATAACTAAAACCTAAAATAGTCCTAATTGAGTTTGCATTTGTTAAATCTACTTTATATCCTGTCTGAATATTTAAAGTTGAACGTAATGTATTGTTATTAGCTCCAATTGTTATAGCTGGAACTCCTGATATTACATCACCGTTTTTAATTAAGAATAATTCAATATACTTATTTATCATCATATATATCATCAATCTCATATGCTCCTACTGGAAGTAGAACATCAAACCAAGTCACCCCATTATCAGGACTGAATCTAAAATTGTTATTTGAAAAATCAATATTTGGAAAACTATAATATGTCTCTAAACCAACTAGAGCCATTTCATATTGTTTATTTTTATCCAGTTCAACACTATAACTAAATTTCACTACTGTCTCCGTTTACATATATGCAAGGCATTTTTATATATTAGAAAATTTATTTATCAAGAATCTTTAAAAAATCAAAGAATTCTCTATAGATCTTAAGGATCTTTAAAATAGTCAGATGTAATATAAAAATTATCAAATCCACTTCTATACTTTCCATCATCTTTTTAAGAAGATAAATCTATTACAATAAATCCATGCTTTTTCTTCCATGCAGTTCTACATAACTTTTTAAACTCATCCTCTGACATATCACTCGATACATGATCTTTATAAATATGCTTTAAATTCTTTGAATCTTGTGGAAATAAACAAATAAAATTTGCATTTTCTCTTATAGTCTGTCTAGGCAACATAAAATAATTTTGTGCAAGATAGAAACAATCTACATTACTATGCCTCCCTCTTATATAATACTTCTCACATTTATTTTGCTTTTTCAGTTGCAAATCATCAAATATCATTAAATTATTATTACTAGCATCGAGATCTTCAGGATCTGGTACATCATCTGCTGTCTCAAAAAATTTACACTCCATATCAACCTTACTATTTTTCTCATTAAACGTTTTTGAAACTTCTTCAATAACTTCTTCAGGATTTTCTATTTTGTCCTGATACTTAAGCAAATTAAGAATAACTTCTTTTGGTAATTTTTCTTCAAAAGATCTTTTTAATATTTTGTATTCAGGCTGAAATAGAGATTTTCCAAAAACTTGTAAATTATTATAATCTAACTAACCAGGTCTTAAAAATAAATTTAATAATAAAGTAGTTTTTCCACAACCTAATTTTCCAACAATAATTCCTCTTATACTTTTAGGTAACAACTTACTATTATTTCGTTTATTTCTTTTTACGTTCCATGATAAATCGACAACATCCATTTTTATATATAATTATTTTTTATATATAAAATAATGTACTGTGTCAAATGCAAAAAAAATACAAATACACTAAATCAACAAAACTTTGTCTGCAAAAACAATAGAAATGTGATTTGCGGAACTTGCGACATTTGCGGAACAACAAAAACTCAATTTGTCAGATCCACTAAGAAAGGAGGAGACTTAATCAACTCTTTTAATTCAATAACTAAAAAAGTAAAATTACCAGGGGCAAAATTCCCAGGTGAGATGCACTTACCTGGAATAAACTTTGCTGATCCTGGTACTAATTTAAATGAGATACTAACTTCTACTGACGCATATAAAGAATGGAGTAAACCTATAGATAGAGTTGATAATGCTGCTTATCATCATGATCTCGCATATCAACATTTTACAGATACTGAAAATAGAAACTTAGCCGACAGAATAATGATTGAAGAAATGGAGGCTGTAAAAAATCCAACTACACGCGAAAAAATTGAAAGAGGCATTATAAAACCTATCATCGCTTCTAAAGCAAAGTTTGGACTCTGTCTGAAAGACCCATGCAAAGTCGGTATTCAAAAAAACTACAATCGATCAGCAAAAAAGTCAAAGAAAAAAATGTGAAATGGTCGGACGAACTTGCGAACGAACTTCATAGACCCGTTATAAAACATTTCAAAAAAAAAAAAGTAATTGCAAATGGAATCGATGAAATATGGGGTGCTGATTTAGTCGATATGCAATATTTCTCTAAATTCAACAACAGTATAAAATACTTACTCATGGTAATAGATGTATTTTCAAAGTATGGGTGGATTGTTCCATTAAAGAATAAAACTGTAGTTGATGTTGCAAATGCTTTAAATAAAATATTTAAAGAACGAAAGTGCAGAAAATTGTAGGTAGATAGGGGTCGAGAATTTTATAATAAGCATGTTAAAGCTCTAGGTGTTGAGTTATACTCAACTAAAAATGAAGAAAAAAGTTGTGTAGCTGAACGTTAGAATAGAACAATGAAAGAGAAAATGTTCAAATACTTTTCAGCTAATTCTACTAGAAAATATATTGATGTCTTAGATGAAATGGTAAATAAATACAACAACACAAGACATTGCTCAATTGAAATGTCACCAGTTAAAGCTAGTGATGAAAAGAATAAGAATATTGTTTGGTTAAACTTGAACCGAAATGCACGATCAGAGTCTGTAAGACCAAAGTTTTCAATTAATGATAGAGTCAGGATAACTAAAAAGAAGACAACATTTGAAAAAGGATACACACCAAGATAGACTGAAGAAGTTTTTACTATATCACAAATTCAGTACACAGATCCTCCAACTTATAAAATAACTGACAATAATGGTGAAGAAATACAAGGAACTTTTTATGAACAAGAACTGCAAAAAACGAATCAAGAAATATTTAGAATTGAAAAAGTGATTCGCAAACTCAAAAATAAATCACTAGTAAAGTGGTATGGATATCCTGAATCGTTTAAATCATGGGTCGATAATAAAGAATTGATAGATCTTTCAGATCCATAAGAAGTAGGTTCTTTGAACTTATGCAGAGTAAGTCTGAAAGACTCATAAAAGTTGTGGTCAATTGGACATCTTAAAATATATATAAAATTGTGGCTGGATAAATGGTCGAAAATAAAAATGGCCCAGAACATATATTTCTCTACTACTTTGGATGTCCAACTGCGTGGTATATTCCCTGAGTCTCTTGCTAGAGTATCACCATTTGAAGAAATAGGAAATATTGTTAGTCTGATAAGAAAAACTACCTTTGAGTTGCCGGATCTGTGATTCTCATCTAACCTAAAAATGCTCAATAGCAAAATGCAGCGTTTAAAAGAAAAGTTACCTACTTCTCAGGATTTACCACTACCGCAAAATGCGGTAGTGGTGTAGTGGTAGAGCGGTCGCTTCATAAGTGAGAGGTTCCGAGTTCGTTTCCCACCACATCCCGGTAGTAACGCGCTCAACATGTTTCTCCGCGCCTTGTTCGTCAAGGTTCGTGTTTCGAAGATATAGAGTTAACAGAGGGTTATAACCATAAGCAGCCTCCTCATCTGTAGTGGCTTTTTCGGCCTTAGAGAGGTGAATTACAAAAAAAAGAAAAACAAATTTAAACAATGTACCGGAAGGCAACAGTACATTGTCCAAATCCTCAGGAGTAGGTAACTGGTTACCTGAAGCAGGGTTACCATCCCGAAGCCATTGCTAATGTTATATTTAGCCAATGGCTAAGATTGTCTATTTTCTATGGTGTTTCAGATAAAGATTTACATTAACGATAAGACACAGGATATTGATAACATTATTTTAACTGAATCATCAAACTATTTTAGTGATTTTGAGAACTTTCTTTATTAAGTTTGTGAGACTAATGTGAAGCTTAATTATGAACATGTAAGCTTTTTCAAAAATGTTATTCTCCAAATTCAAAAACGAAAGAAACGAGCGGATACAAACAGCATTTTTTCTGAAATATTTAAACATTTTAAAAGCAAAGTTGAAAAAGTCGATGTTGGCAATTTTCTTTCACATCTTGTCTCGGAAAACATTTTAAGTTGTTCAACTAAAGATGGAAAAGAATCTTTTCAAGTAGTATGTAGTCTTAATAAAAATATTTACAACGATAATATAGAATTACTTCAAGATAAACTTAAGTCTATGGAAATTGAAATAAATACTTTGAGAACGGAAACAAACAATCTAAAAATTATAGAGAGCAGTATACCCATCATAAAAGATCAAAATTTATTCTTATGACAGGAGTTAAGTAAAACGAGGAAAAAAATTTCATTTTATATTGATCACGATAAAAATCAACTGTGACTAAACTTGAACCACCTAAAGTTTCAAATCGCAATTTATGTAACAATCATAACATATCGTTTAATTCGACTAATAGTTCATTTAATGATTAGAATATTGTTGACAAATTACAAACGGACGTTACGCATAATAAACCTAGTAAAATCATAAAATCAAATGAAGTTCTTTCTATAAACCCAACAAATAAAAAACTACAATAATGCTAAAGCTCAGTTGTCATCCAAACACTTAGCCAGCAAAAATAAAAAGATCCAAGTATTTAAACATTGATAACTCAAGTTTAACAAAAGAACACCTTGGGCTGCAGGGTCTACATTTAAACACGCGAGGAACGGGTAGATTAGCTATGAATTTTATTGCATATTTTAAGTGTCTTTGACATCTCCAACCACCATAAGCTAAATGATCACCAAACAACCTTGTATAACCCCAATGAAGAAAATAGTCATAAGTCTGTTTTGAATAAACTTAGGTTAAAATTCCGAAATAATGTAAGTATATAATGATATACTTACATTATTTTGGAATTGGGAATTCATCAACGTAAATTCTATACGAAATAAGTTTACAGATATTACTTCCTTTATTAACAAAACTGTTGATATTTTTATTACCGGGGAAACCAAGCTAGACAAATGTTTTTTAACCAATCAGTTCCTATTAACAGGTTATAAAACTCCTCACCGTCTTGAAATTTCTAATCTAAGTGGAGGTCTTCTTGTTTATATTAATGAAGACATCCCTTCAAGAAGGTTAAAGTAGATATAATTAATGATGTGCAAATCATCACTTTTAAAATTATAATAAAAAATCAAAAATGGCTAATATTAGCTATTTATAAGCCTCCATCTCAGATAAATAATTATTTCTTCATTCACTTTAAAGAAGTGCTTGACTTTTATTTGCAATCCTTTAATGATTTTATTATAATAGGCGAATTTAATTTAGAATAACATAATAGTTTGATGAACGAATTCTTAGAACTCTACCAATGCAGTAATTTAATACAATTACCAACTTGTTTTAAATCGGTTATTAACCCATCTTGTATCGATCTCATCCTTACAAACAGATAGTTTTGTTTCCAACATACTAATGCTGTTTTTGCGGGTGTGAGCGATCATCACCAGCTTATACTATGTTAAGATCTACTTTTTGCAAGCTACCACCCAAAAAACTGTTATAAAAATCCTTTAAAAACTCCTCATGCAATATTTTTTTTGAAAAACTTAATAATGATTTAAAATCTTGTCAAGATTTTTGTAAACTTAATGAAATATTTAGTGAAATTTTGAACTTACATGCAACATTAAAGACTAAAATTCTCAGAGGCAACGACAAGCCATTTGTCATTAAACCATTTAGAAAAGCATTAATGCTTCGTTCATACGTAAAAAATAAATACCAGGCTTATAAATCTAAAAATTCTTTCTTATTATATAGAAAACATAGAAATTTTGTGGTAAACCCTAATCTTAAAAATTAAGAGAATGTATTTTGGATGCATCAATTTGCACACGACAACCAATACCTCTCATTGGAGATTGTGTAAACCATTTCTTTTAAGTAAGTATAGAAATTCAAATGAATGCATAACTTTGGTGGAAAATGGTGAAGTGATTGTTGACAACAATTTATTTTTAAATATTTTTTACGATTTTTTCATAAACGTCTCTTCCTCTGCTAATAATGATGGCGATATCTTTCAACATTTGATAATTTCGCAGTACTCTGTTAAAACAGCTGTTGAAAGATATTTAAACCGTCCGAGTATCAAAATTATAAAGAACAAATTTAAAATAATATCTCCTTGTTTTAACTTCATAAACACACCGAACGATTTTTCCAAAATTATTGATTCAATGAAAATTAATAAGAAAACTAGCGGCGACATACCAACATATGTTAAAGTCCAATATTAAGTATTTCAGAGTAAAAAAAGTTTATTAAATTTTTATTAAAAATAATAAATTTTAAATAAAAACTTGATAGAATTTTTGATATACTAGTATGCAAATGTCCAATTGTAAAATGTGATGATTTTATTTGTATAAGTTTATATATTTTCAGATAAATAGATTATTTTGTTTATAAGAAAAGATCAAGAAAAATGTTTTGAGAATAAAGCCGGCAATGTTATTTTAACTAAAAAAAGTCAAATGAAATCAAAAAGAAAGTGAATTTAGTAATGAAATAGAATTAAATGATAACAACGATGATATTACTAATATAGAATTGCCTCTAGTGCTAGAGAAACCATCAGAACTTGGTCAATAATGATTTTCTTTTTAAAGTTATTTTCTATTTCTATGCAAATTCTTCTCACATAAGTATGGGGTGTCTGCACGTGCTACAGCTGCAATTGCTACAGCAATGCTTATTGATGCAGGATTAATAACATCTGGTGAAAAAAAATTATTTATCGACCATAGTAAAGTTTCGAGAGCGCAAGAAAAAGATTCTCCACTTTTTGCTATTTTGTCAAAATCCTTACTATGATCAGAGATCTTAGTAAGGATTTTGACAAAATAGCAAAAAGTGGAGAAGTGAAATGCATATTTTGTGAATCTATCAAACTAAGCAAATGATTGAACTTGATGACTCAAATGCAAAATTTCCAGTAACTGTGAAAGAAGAACTTACTCTGTTTGTATGGAACCTGAAAGAAAATTTTTATTTCACTTTACTCCTGAGAAAGCAACAAATAGTATTAAACATGCAGAGATTATAGCAAATAAAATTGTTGAATGGTTGACTGAGAGAGGTATTTACAAGTCTTTACTGGCTGTTGGTGGAGACTCTACAAATGTAAACTGTGTTTACATTTGTAGAATCTCCACCAACAGCCAGTAAAGTTAGGTTGGGAGGGTGGAGTCATCAAAAATATAGAAATAAAATTAGGAAAAAAACTTGTTTGACTTATATGTCAACTCCATACAAATGAGTTGCAACTGAGGCATCTTATAACCAATCTAGATGGTCAAACAAAAACTAACAATAAATAGTCTGGTGTTCTTGGGTCCATGCTTGATATAGAAATAAATCCAGTATTTGAAACTATTAAAATTGGTAATCCACTTATTTCTCTCGATGATAAAATAATAAATGACATGTCTGCAGATCAATTTTATGGTTATAAAGTTGTTTGTGCCATTAGAAGTGGTATTTTACCACCAAAATTTCATTTATTAGAAATTGGGCCTGTTTCACATTCAAGATGGTTAACTACTGCTAACAGAATATGTAGAATGTGGATCTCTAAACATGGAATTCAAGGTAAAAATTTAGAAAATTTAAAGTCTATCACCGAGTACATTGTGGGTGTTTACTTTCCTTATTGATTTAAGATCAAAGTTGAACATTCTTGGATTGAAGGTCCTAAACATGTACTTTATCAGCTGCAGCAACACAAGTTTCAAAAAGATGTTATTAAAGTAGTATCTTCCTTTATTCAAAGATCTTAGTTTTTTTTCAGTGAGTATATACTACAAACATTGTTGTGTTCAAATACTGAAGAGGATAAAAGTGTAGCTGTTAATAAGATAAAAGATATTAGAGGTACTGGAACTGAAGATCTACAAAAAGGTGATTCTTCTCCCAGATCAAGAAAAATTCTTGTTCTAAACTTTAATGCTAAAAAATTGGTAGACCTGATATCATGGGAGTCGCCGGTTTATGAACCATTCTTAACTACCTCTCTAACAACTTCTGAAATTAATGTATTTTTTATCCTATGCAGGTGCCGATTTGGCCATGTCATGGACAATCTGTTGAGCGTTGCGTAAAGCATATACTGAAGCTTCAAGTAGATTATACAATCATGAAAAGAAAGAAGAGTTTGTCCAAACTCAAGAAGCGAGTAGAAAGTTAATGCCTAAATATAATAGTAAACAAGACCTTGAAAGCTTGACACAAATGTTTTTGTATTAAAGTTATAATATTTATTGAAACAATTCGGGTTTTTTTTTAATATCTCGCCGTATTTCTAACATCAATAGCAATAAAATTATAACGCGATGTTAAGCCAAACTGTATTTAAAATACATTGAAAACTATTTTAATGTTTATAAATGAATCTCAATCTAATTTCAGTTTTAAATTAATATGCATACTAAATTCAAATTTAAATTCAAAGTCTAATTTTGAAATAAAACTATTTCTTTTAAATTTTATTCAAATTCTTAAAGAAAATATATTCATATCTAAAAATAGTTTTAATCAACATTTATATCCCAACTGATATTTATCGAATAAAGTCAAAAAAAAGCTTATTAATGTTTAAATAAAAACCGGGTTTTTTGAGAAACCAGGTCATAATTTTATTAAAATATAAAAAGACAAATCATCTAAGCAAAAAATTTTTTAATTTAATTTTTAAAATCATATTTGGATTCTCCATCAAATTCTGCAACTTTTAGTAACTCCCCAATTTTTTCTTAAAAAAAATTCAAAATCGACACACCCTATTGTGTACGCATTCTTATTTTTTTAAGATGGCCGAATAAGTCCCGAGTATTTCAAAAAATGATACTAAATACCGAAAACAGTTTTTTGAAAGGGGCTAAAAGTTATGATTATTTATGCAAAAACGACTTTGGTAGAAAATTTAACACTACCATAGTTTATCTGAATCTAACGTAACATTATTGTTAAACATACTCATTTAGGTGTAATATTGAAAAAAATAACTTCAATTTTCAGAAAAAAAATTGTTTTTCATGGATAACTTTCCTAAACAATGTCTGATTATAAATGTCAAGTTACATTCATTGAAAACAAACATCAATACGTGCTTTTATAAAAAAATCAAATCCATAGACTTATTTATAGCCGAGCCCCAAGGCACTTTATGTTGAAAACTACATCTTTTCTAAATAAAATTACGCTTGACGATTTGATGTAGTTGCATAACTTTTACCAGATTATAATAGTGGTTAAAATAATTCCATACATACCAAATATGTCATACTTTTTGATGAAAAAACTTAAATATATTGTAATTGAAAAAACTTGTATTTTTGTTTGGAAAAAAGTGTACCATGCCTTAGTTGCATTGAGCAACTTGTTTCTAATATATTTATTACTTAGCAACAACCTCAACAAACTTACACTGAAAATTGTTCGCTATATATAGCATTTAAAAATAAAACTTGTGACTAATGTCAACAATTAATATCGTTATAAAAAAAACGTTACAATAATAAAAATATGCAACGTGTGACTTTTGTCAATAATTAGGTAAGCTATTTATTAGAAAATTATTAACGTATATTAAAATCACAATATACACAGAAACCTTCAAAAAAAACTGCATAATAAATCGTAAATTTAGTAGACACGAGGGACTAATTTTTGATTTAATAACAGGTTTTAGAGGTATAAATATCAAAATCTTTATTATACTATCTTTATTTAAATACTCTTTGATCATCTGCTTTAGCAAGTTGTATTTTATAACGGTATTAGCGTCATTGTAATAAACTAATGAATATAGTTAGTCGTTTACTCCACTTTTGTGTGTAAGTGGAGTTATTATTCTTTGTGGATTATAACCAATAAGTGGAGTTATTGCCTATTATTATTAATGATACTTATATTACTATATTATTTATGTTGTTACTGTATATTATTATTATAATCTAATTCTCTTTTATTGCTATTTTTTAATTAGGTAAACAAAAGTCTTATATTTCAGATAGATGTAAAATCGTAAATCAAGTTTATTTAATTATTTATTCCATAAAGTTTTTTCGTTTAAGTATTTTACTTTTTCACGCTTTTTTTTTTTCTTTTTGTTGGTTTGATTGTTTGTATTTTTTTTTTTGTTATTTTTGTTTTTTATTATAGTGTTTACTTAAAATTAGTACTTGTACTATATGTAAATATTCCATAAAATGTAAAAATCTATTTCAGAATACTTTGATTTGATATGTCGAAAACAAAAGCTGGGAAGCAGAAGCTGGAAGAGGATAAAAAATTACCAGTGTTTGCCGATCCGATTATGGATGTTACTTTTAAAATGCTCTTTGGTAGCGAGCAAAATAAAGACTTGCTAATAAGTTTAATCAATAGCTTATTAGATTTTCAAAATAGCATGGAAATTGAAGATCTTGAACTTAATAACAACGAACTACCCATATCAGTTGTTTCTGATGAGAAAGGGGGCACTAGCATTGCTAGTGCCATTGATATCCTCTGTACCAATAAAGGTAAACAGAAGATAGCAATTGAGGTACAGGGCCAGAAAACAGCTTACTTTTTATCAAGAGAGAAAGAATATATGTCAAAGCTGATTTCCGGTCAGGTAAAAGATGGAGAAGGCAAACTGTATTATAAAAAAGTTCTTGACACTTATATTATAGTTATATGCAAAGAGAATGTGTTTACCGGTAACACTGCACTAACGAATCAAAAGCTATTTGAGCTAGACGTTAAACCTACAATTCTTCAAACCGGAGAAGTTTACCCCGGTAACATGATGCACTGGAAATTTTATGAATTGCTGAAATTTAAACAAAGTAGTATTTATGAGAATATATGTAAGGAAAGCCCATTAAAATATCAATGGCTAGAATTCCTGATTGACTGTTCGAAACATCAGGTTGAACCGGACAGGAACACAACAATTAAAAAAGGGTACGAAATAATGAAAGTAGCAAAATGGGATAGTGATACACAAGCATTATATTGGAAACAAAAAATGAATGCGCAAGAGGCCGAAGAAATAGTAGACGAAACTTTTGAAAAAGGCATGGAAAAAGGAAAGTTAAAAGGAGAAATAAAGGGAGAAATCTCGAAAGTAAAAGATTTCCTTGATTTTGGTGCTTCACATGAGCAGAATATTTCCAAGCTAAAATTCTTAACACAGGATAAAGTAAAGGATAAAATTGAGACGAATCTGGCGTATATTCAAGAACATCTTGCGGATTCTGATAGTGATATTTGTGACGAGCTGGGGCTTGTTGGAGATTTGTTAGAAAATTAATTATTAGGTTATATTAAATTTAAATAAAATTATCTAATGTGATTGTTTAAAATAAAGGCATTTTGTGTAAATTAACAAGCAATGTTATAAAATACTTTTTATATCTACAGTAGGCATTTATTTTTTATGATTAATTCAAATGTTTGTAACTATTTTTGCATGTTTTTCTAAAAGTTTTTTGGAAGATAATTTTTTAAGTTACTTATAGTCATGAATAAGTTAGATTAAATCTTCTGTTGCAATGGAGTGATTTAGTTGCTTTATTTTTTTTGTGTCTATTTTTACAAAGAACTGTTTAAATTTTTTTTTTTTAAACTTGACTAATTAAAATCAGAGCATGAAATGTTTAAAAATATCTATTTTAAATAGACTACGTTATTTTTTTTAACATTTTTTTTTTTTGTGCAACTTTTTGGAAAAAACAAATGTTTATACAATTTAAAAATAATATATATGAGACTTTTTTATAATTTAAATAAAATTTGTTCCTTTATTAAACAATCATTAGAAATATTTTGTAAATGAGTTTTGTGTGTAACTTTAATAAAAACGTTTAAAAATATAAGTTTCAAAGAAATTTCTTTTAAATGCGATTAAAAATGTAACAAATAGTAACTTACAAAAAGTAAAAGTAATTCGAGTTTAATTGGAATTGCTTTCTTTTTTTATTAACTTTTTTTAATTCAAATTTTAATTGTTTTAAAAAATGGACAAATGTTCAGAATAAACACATATTTATTTTAAAAAGAAAAAGTTTAACACAATCATAGTCAACAGTAATTTTATTGTTAAAGTATACTTAAAAGAAAACTGGCTATTTCAGTAAACAAAAATCTTCATTAAATACAAATGTTTAAGTTACTTTAACACAAATGTATGCATAGAGATAACATTATTTAAAAATAAATAAATATAGAATGGTAGAAGATATAAGATAATGAAAAAAACATTAGTACTTTTGTGTAATCATAATTTATGTAGTGGTGGTAATAAACTTCACCTAAGAATCGCGTTTATTATTACCAGCGTTTCGAAGAGACTTAGCACCAATACCAAGTTTATCCCGAAGATGAACATCCTTGCCATTTATGCTTTACCTTGCGATTTACGTCTGCTCTATACTGCAGTTAAAAAGGACTTTACTACAAACAGCCAAAACCCAAACTTCACCCAAATTTGAAAAGCACTAATATTTTTGAAGAAAATATGGATAGTGAAAGATGTGAATTCAATTCCAAATTTAAGATAAAAAACAAAAATTTTAAAACAAATTTAAGATAAAAAGTATATAATAAGAAATTAATAAATAAAAAGATAAAAAATAAAATATATATATAAAAAATTAGATAAATATATAGAATAAAATATAAATTAAAATTTTTAGTAAAGATTGCAAAAATTAATAAACAATAATATAAAATGATTGATTGGTGATAATGATGATGACATCATTATCATCAATCATCATTATTGTAATGAAAATAATTATCATAATCATTAGCAGTATTATCATCAATCATAATGATATGATATTCATCACTATCAATCATCATCACTATCATAATTATGATTATCATGATAATGACGATCACAATTTTGTCATAATTGACATAATTATGTCAAATGTCATAATGATGATGACTTAAAATCTAGCAAATGATAGCAAAAGATTTAAAATATAGCGAATGCCTATCCTAATGAAGATTTTTTTGGGGTGATTCTTAAAACAGAACAGTGCGCGACAAATCGACAAATGTGTGCCCGTTTGTTAAAAAAAAAAAAAAAAAACAAAGAAAAATGAACTTCACCTTTCTTTACTTTTACTTATGCAAACTTTGGCGTTCGCCTAAAATTTTTTTAAATAAATGCATTACTTCAGCAGTTTGTTTTCAAAATAATTATGCAATTGATAGTTTTTTATTTATTATAAGAAACACATATTTATAATAAATAACAATTAGTTACTTAAATTTGAAACGCACTTTCAAAGACTTTAAAAGAAACCATACAAAAACATGGTTACTTTTTTCAATAGCGTTACTTTTAACTAAAAAAACTAAGTACGCTATTGAAGAAAGTAATTGTGATTTTTTAAATTTTCTTATTTTCCTTAAAATTTAGTAATGTTTAATTAGCAATTATTTTTAAAGGTTTAAAAAAAAATTTTGATGCATAAGTTTTTAAACATTAGTGTAGAAATAGGAATAGACGAAAATGAGTGCATACATATATCTTGTTTTAACATTTTAATTTAATAAGTTTTTTTTTTTTGTATAGGGAAGGGCTGGGACAGAAGCAAAATCAAAAATCACTCATCCATAATTCACCATTTCAAAAAAATATACTAGAGCAACTTTATAATAATGTTATTTAATAATAATATTAGTTTTTTTTAATAATTATAATAATGTTTTTAAGATAATACAACTAAATTTTAGAGTTTCGTTTAATTTTTTTTTTAATTTTCTATTACCAAACAATTGTTGAAAAAATTATCAATTAATTTTTGCAAAATTTTATTTATTCTTTAAGGAATTTATTTTTTTGTTGTTTTTTTTTCGTTTTAGTATCTCAGTATTTTTAGAGTCTTGTTACAATGTTTAGGTTATTACAATTTTTTTATTTTTCATTAACAATATTTAGATTAGACAAGGCCCAGCCTTTACTTGAAAAGGCATTTGAAGTATTCATTCAAGTAATTTTGTTAATGTTTTTAATTTATCCCTTCTTTTTAATTTTTCTTTCTCTTTCTTTGAACATGAACTCATTAAAATTAAATTATATCATTAGTTTTTATTTACTTGGTTTATTTAATTATAAGTTATTTTGTAAATTATTGTTTTTATACATTTTAGTAAAAAACACGTTGACTTTCGCATTTCAAACAAAAAAAGTAAGTTAAGTTAGAAATAAAAAAATGTTGATATCTTTTGAAAATAACCATTTGCAAAGATAATAACTAACTTATAATAGAACTTATAACAAAAACTTATAATATTATAATAGAACTAAACTTATAATAAAATCCAACTATAAATAATAAAAGTAATAATAAAACTTTATAATAAAAGATTACTAAAGGCTACTTAACCAAGTTCAACAATTAAGTTTCCCCTCAGTGTTCATACTGTACTGATTTCACACTGTATTCCTTATATCACGCACTGTATCGCTATAAAAAAAATTGTTTTTTTAAAGTTAAAAAAAAGTTTTGTATAAAAATTTTTTTAACATACAGCATAATATATACAAAGTTAAGTTCTCCCAGATGTTTCCAAGTTATAATATATCTATTATTTATGCCTTCTCTTTTAATATTTTTAATTATTTACATTTGTTATATTTTTACATCAGTTTATTATTTGCTACATGAATTTTGCATAAACTTTATATAGAAGATGACTCCTCTCAGCTGTTTCACTAAATATAAAAACAAGCTCGACATCATGAGTTTATCAAAAATAAAAATATTTCTGCATAAAAAGTATTCAAGTTCACTAACTTTAAAATAAAAGTATTTTTTTTTTGTCTAAACGTTTTCATCTTCAAATAAAAAAAAAAAAATCTAAAAAATCGATCTTTTCTTGTTAAATAAATAATTACATTAAACGGTATAAAAAAATATATTATTTAAATATTTCCAATGCTTTATTATCACTCATCTTTTTTTTTTTTTTTTGCAATATTTACAAAAAATCTGTCGTGGGAAAACAATGATCGCCTTACTTATCTCTATGCTGGACTGTTGAAACTTGGAACACTTATCCAAGAATGTTTAATCTTTCTGAATCTTATATCATCCATGTGTTTCATTTACATTAAAGTTAATATTTTTAAATGCCAAACGTAATATTTTTGATAGTCGAGTTAATAAAATTCTAACCTTTTATGCATATTAAAATCATAAAAATATTTTATGTTCTTATGAATATGTTTTCAAACTTGTCATGTTTTGCAAATATCTCTCTTTTTTTTGCGTAAATTTGTGTTTACGTTTTTAAGGCGATGACGTAAAACATAAAACATCAAAACATTTTCTCTAACATTGTTTTGCGATTTTGATGTCTGATCTTTAATAATCCCTGTTTTATATCACATTTAGTTTAAGTAAACTTTTTAAATTTATAATGTGTCTAACAATGTTTATATTTGATAATTAATATCTAAAAGATATTTTTTCGCATTTTTTTTTGTTGATAAAAAGTGACAATAAAATATAGAAATTTAACTCATCATTTTTCCTGTTACAATTTAATATGTTCATCGAAATTATCTTTATGTTTAAAAAGATATAAATGTAGATAAGTTGTGTCGTTTTTGGAGGTTTAAGACCTCTCCTTGGCGTAATAAATATTGAAATTTTTTCAATGCTATTTATATATTTATAGCAAAAAAATAATAATATAGCAAAAAGATTAAAATTGTTAAAATAAAATTAACTTATGTGAAAAAATACTAAACAAAAAGTCTTATTCAGACTGCGTGGAGCAACGTATTAAACATCTGATATCTGTATATGATGGCTGCAACCGAATCTATATCGTTAAAAAAACAATGAAGCAAGATCAGTATAAGAAAGCGTTTCATGAAGGATTTTTTTCACAGATTAGAACATGGTATCCTAGAAACAATCATACTTTCAGTCATGAGTGCTCCTCTCTACAAAGCAAAACCTTTTGTTAAGTTTTAAGCAGACAACAAAATATGTGTTCTGTATTAGCCTGGCAGTTAGTCCAACACGAATCCGACAGAATATTTGTGGAATATCACTATCCGACAAAAAAATTTGATGCGCGCTACATGTGATTGCTACACTTTATAGATGACATAGATGTAAGCCGCGTATGATTAATAACCAGATGCAATTAACGCGTATGGTTGATAACCATTATAAAAACCTATTTTAAATAATGTATCTTTAAAAAAGCTTTGTTTTTGATTCATATACAACTATCTTTTTTTCTGTTGCCTGGGGTAGCACTTATTATACTAATCTAAAAAAAAAAGTTACAGTGAAAAAAAAAATGTTTGCAGGATGATATTTTGAGCAAACAGGAATCCACATTGCAAAACACTTTTACGTCAGCTTTAAACATATATAATCTCAATATTCATCAAGTAATTTAAACATTTATTTACTTAATATTTAGCTTTAAAAATATACGCAAAGCTACGCAAGAATACGCAAAGATACGCAAAGGTACGCAAAGCATAACGCAAGAAAGTAAGACGTGTTTTTACAGAAAAAAACAACAAAAAAAACCGATAATAAAATAATATATAAAGTTTTTTTATAATATGGTTTTTTATCAATAAAAACGCTACTTGAAAAAGAATTGTCTATAAAACCAATAAGGCACCACGATCAATCGAGGAGATGTTTAACTATTTAAAGTGTGATATTTATACTTTTGAAGAAAATTTTTTGAAAAATATTGAGGAATTTTGTTCTCATCCAAAAGACTTAGTTATCTCAAATATGAACCCAATCTCAGAAAACTCAATTCGAAACCTTCGAGAGCGATTATTTGCCGAAATTGTTGAGACATTTTGTGCAGATGAATTTAGTGAGGTAAACATAACGCTATTCCTTACAAATCCTGTTGAAAAGAATCTTTGTAAAAGATATAAAACAAGTTTATATTTATAAGATATTTATATACTCTCAATAACATTATGTGGAAAGCAATTTCACAAAGAAATCGTTAAGGTAATTATCTCAACAAAGAATGTGGACATTCTGTCCAGTGATAGATTTTTAAGTAAATCAGTAAAAGAGTTGTTACATACTTCAAAAGAAATTCAAAAGTAAAATAAAGAAATTAAAGAAGAATTCATACTGTTGAAAGAAAAAATAATTTTCCAAACTAAAATTATTGAAAACCTTAAGATAGAAAACAGACATTCGGAATTGGATATAAGTCTCTTACAGCCGTGTCAAATATCGAAATTAAAGATTGATGGTTATTTGCAATGTGAAAATAGAATGACCAACACAGATGCTAAAAAAAATCTAACTTAAAAAACGCATGATAAGTCTCTTAAAAATGCTGAGTACAAACCGCGACTATTAAAAACATTCGCAAATGTAGGAGCTCAAATTCACTCAATCACAAATTGATGGAATACTGACCACAAATATAAACGAAAAAACCAAAATAGATAACAAACTACGCGCATTAAACACCAGCAATGACGAAAATAGTTTTACTTTAGTGTGTCGAAATAGTAAATCTAATCACAAAACATAAAATCGTCCATTAGTAAAAAAACATAGAACTTCAGAGCCCGTTTTCGGAACAAAAATTTCTGAAAATGAAACAGTTGCAGGTTAAAGAATAATTCGTAAATATGACATTTTTGTCGGAGGGGTAAGCAATCAAATCAATGAAGAACTTTTTAAAAACTATTTAGAAACAGAAATAGGAATCACCCCCTTATCTGTTATATTGAATAAAGAAAATGAATACAACAGATCGTACAAAGTTTCCGTAAACAACACAGAAAAGAATATAATATTTAACCCTGCTTCATGGGATAACGATATAATAGTTAAACCATACCGAAAAAAACGTTTATAAACTAACATATTTCAAAATCTGGAAACTAAAGGAAACCAGGAAGATTCTCATAGATCAAAATGGATTTAGGGAATATTTTAAAGGAAGATAAACTTCCAACAACAACATTTAATTTATGTACTTTTATCTGCCACGGTCTAAAGTCCAACATTGAGTATACCAAATCATTGATTCTCTCTCATGACATAACTTTTATATGTGAACACTGGTTATCGAAACTAGAACATTTTATAATAAAAAATATCTATAAAAATACCCATTCTTTATTTTTCCACCAGGCTAACAAACATGAGCAAGGTCGGCCGCTTGGCGGAAACGCGTTTTTTATTCGGAAACATTTGTTTCAAAACATTATTATTCTTTATGAAGATGATCACATCTTCGCAATAAATCTTAAAAAAAATCAGACTAATATTATCATTATTGGCATTTATCTCTCATCGTCGCGCAATAATCAAACATCGCTGGAGGAATACAAAAGTCAGTTGGATATAATTTGTTGTGTTATTAATAGCTACGAGGGTGTTGCTGAATTTATTGTTCTTGGGGACTTTCAATCTTTTCCTCACGGAATTTATTTAATTAAAGATTTATTAAAGAGAGCTAGCTCTACAAAAAATAACTACTCCGTGGTTTTATTAGATTTTATTAAGTCGAATGAACTTGAATTAGTGGACGTAACAAAAGGCTCTGGACCTAAGATAACGTATCACCATAATACATTACCAAACGCATCTTGCATAGATCACATAGCTTTCTCAAAGTATAGGTCTCTTCTATACTCAAATTGTTTCGTAATTCCTTTTTTATCTCAAAACATGAGTGATCATTTACCAGTATCGATTGAAATTGGAATTATCGGACAATCTTCTCAAGAAAATAATCACAAAAATAGATAATTACATACATTACAATTACAAAAATAGATAATTACGTACATTACAACTACAGATAATTACATCATTCCAAATTATGCCTGGAATAACAATGATTTTTTACAACTATATATAACAATTGCTTAAATATTGATTTTAATCGTCACAATTTTACGAATAAAAATTATGA
Organism: Hydra vulgaris; assembly: GCF_038396675.1. Taxonomy (NCBI): domain Eukaryota; kingdom Metazoa; phylum Cnidaria; class Hydrozoa; order Anthoathecata; family Hydridae; genus Hydra; species Hydra vulgaris. Next base: position 39,397,048 of record NC_088933.1, read on the forward strand.
TGAAGAACTTATCAAGGTATATACTGTTGTTACAAAATCTACATCTGAAGCACTTAGTCAATATTTATTCGGGAAAAAACCGTCTTTGCATCCAAAATCTTGGTGGACACCCGAGTTAAGCCGCAGTAAAGATATTCTTTTATTTTATTTTAAAAAATGGCAGGAAAATGGGTTCCTAAAAGATTTAAACTCTCAAATTTTTATTCGATACCGGATGGCTCGAAAAAATTTCCGCAATGCTGTCAAAAATGCTCAAAACAAAAATCTGTACAAAGAATACATAAAAATCGAAAAGTTAAAAAATACAAATCCAAAAAATTTCTGGAATACTTTCAAAAATAAATTGAAATCGAAATTGTACGCCATAAATAATAAAAAAGATAAAGGCTCAATCACGAAAGAATTTGCCAGCAGTTTTGAAAATATCAGATGAAAATATAAAAACGGTTATTTCTCGCCTTAAATTAAACGAATCCAAGGACGCTTTTGGAATCTCAGCTGAACATTTAAAGAATGCGAGCTGTGAAGCACTAACAGAATGGCTCAGAAAATTCTTTAATTTTTCTATTAATCATGGGCAGACCCCAAAATCGATGTCTACATCACTCATAATACCACTCGCTAAATCATATAAAAAATCCTTAATTGATCCAAATAATTACCGCGGCATTAGCATCATTCCAATCCTTACGAAACTAATGGAATATCTTATCCTATTAATCTGTCCAGAAATAAAAGAAACTCATCCTCCTCAGTTCAGTTTCACTAAAAATAGCTCAACCCTACACGCCGAATTTGTTATTAGTGAAACGATTAAGCACAACATCAACTCACCCGTACATTTCTGTTCCCTCGATGCTGAAAAAGCGTTTGACAGCTATAACTGGGAAATTCTGTTTGAGCGACTCTATAATGATAAAAAACTTTGTATGTTGTTAATACCATATCATCATTATACTACGAATATAGTGCTTCTGTCTCTTATCTATGTTGCAAATCATATCCATTTTATCTAACGCAAGGAGTGAGACAGGGATCTATACTCTTGCCTTATTTGTTTAACATTTACACTGAAAACCTACTAGATACCTTACAAAATGAAAGCATCGTAGGTACATCAATCAATGGAAACTATACGGGTGTTGTAGCATATGCTGATGACATTGTACTTCTTAGCTCCACCCTTTCTGGCCTACAAAAGCTTCTTAACACCTGTAATATGTACACACACAAAAACTGTATAAAATTGAATGCTGACAAAACCGAGTTCTTGCTCACCGGAAAAAAGCAAATTAAAAATTGCACAATAACTCTCAACCACCAAAAAATAAAACTTCATAATAAACTTAGTCACCCAGGTTTTACATGGGATACAAAAAGTTCAACTTATGCCTCACCTAATAGTTTAAACATTGATCACCGAATATCTAATTTCCGGGCAGTAATCCAAATTTTAATTCAATCAGGAATCCGTTTTGTTTACCCAAACTCCATTGTCCAGCAATATAAAAGTTTGGCTGTCCCGACACTAATATATGGTCTTGAGCTTTGTGAACATAAAAAAGTATTAATGCAAAAGCTTGGTATAGTTGGAAGAAACGCACTCAAGTCACTCCTTAACGTTTCAAGAACATAGCAAAAATTATATTCATTCCTTATTCTTTATTGAAGATATTTCAATAACGATACAACAAAACAAGCTCAACTTATTTATTCGCCTGATGAACAATAAAATTATATTTGATATTATTAAGTCGCAGCCGGTGACGCGAAATAGATTAACTCCCCAAAAAGTTAACTCCCGGTTAAAACATTCGAACTCCCCGGTTAATCTATTTCGAAATAAATTAACCCCGGGAGTTAAATTATTTTAAAATATAGCGAAATGGATTAACCGGCTTAAGTATTTCTAACCCCCACTGAAATAAATTAACCCCCTATAATACGCGTTTTAAATAATTTAACTTATAATTATATCTACAAAATTGTGTAAGTATTCTATTATAAAATATATTTAGTATTATATATATTAAAATATATAATATATAAATATTTAGTGAGCGTTGAATAAAATTACTTTATAACTGTTTATTATTGACAAGCCTTTATATTACATATAAAAAGGAGATCAAAACAATAGTATTAGTAGAATAATAGTATTAGTAGAAGTTCGTGCAATACTATAACTATTATTTTGATCTACTATTACTATTGTTTTGATACTAATACTTCAAAACCATTCTCTTTTGCTAATAATAATGTCTAAGGTTATAGAGTTTATATCTATACTATAGTATAGTATAGTAACTATACTATACTATACTCTCTCTCTCTCTCTCTCTCTCTCTCTCTCTCTCTCTCTCTCTCTCTCTCTCTCTCTATCTCTCTCTCTCTCTCTCTCTCTCTCTCTCTCTCTCTCTCTCTCTCTCTCTCTCTCTCTCTATATAAATATATATATATATATATATATATATATATATATATATATATATATATATATATATATATATATATATATATATATATATATATATATATATATATATATCTGTGTGTGTGTGTGTGTGTGTGTGTGTGTGTGTGTGTGTGTGTGTGTGTGTGTGTGTGTGTGTGTGTGTGTGTGTGTATTAATATATACTAGTTAGCTATATAAACTCTATTATATATATATAAATATATATATATATATATATATATATATATATATATATATATATATATATATATATAAATAGAGAGAGAGAGAGATACATATTGTATATTTATATATTGTTATTATATTTTTTCTTTGATAGAGAAAAAATTATTATTTTGTGTTTTTAGTTACCTAATATGGTTAGAAAATACAAACGTCTAACTAATCGACAATCCTGGAAAGAAAATTCAATGAAAGCAGCTATTGAATCAGTAATAAAGAAGGAAATTGGGTATAAGAAGGCATCGTTAACGTTTTGTATCCCAACAACGACACTGCGTGACAGAATAAAAAGACTTCAGCAAGGAAGTTTAGAACTAAGTAGTTGTTCAGTAAAAAAACTTGGGAATTTTAAATCAGTTTTTAACCTTGAACAAGAGTAAGAGTTAGCTAAACACCTAATTTTTCTAGAGAGTCGCTTGTTTCCAGTTACAATGAAAGATTTGAGAGAATTGGCATTTCAGCTAGCTGAAAAGAACAAGATGTCACATAGCTTTAACAAAAAAACAGGAATGGCAGGCTACCAGTGGACAGAAAGCTTTTTAAAACGCAATCCTGTTATTTCTTTGTGTATACCAGAGGGAACTTCCGGAGCTAGAGCAATGGGATTTAACTGACCTGCTGTGAATAAAATTTTTGAACTATTGACTAAAAGCATAGATGAAAATAACATAACTCCAAATAATATGTATAATGTTAACGAGACAGGAATTTCTTCAGTACCAAAAAAAGTTTCAAAAGTAATTGCTAAGATGGGTAAAAAACAAGTTGGAGCTCTAACATTAGCTGAACAAGGGAAAATCATAACAATCAAAATGTATATGAGTGCCTCTGGTATATACGTGCACCCTTGATTATTTTCCCCCATGTTAGAGCTCTCAAGAATGTTAATATTATCGAAATAGCTCCTCTGGGACTATTGTATCATATCACCCTAGTGGTTGGATGCAAACAGATATATTTTTTATGTGGTTTGACCATTTTCTGTCCTTTGCAATGCCATCCAAAAAAAGACCTGTACTGCTATTATTAGATTCATGCAACACATACAAAAAATATGGAGTTCATAATGAAAGCACGTGAAAATTGTGTTACTGTTTTCCACCACATTGTTCACACCATCTGCAGCCGCTAGATGTCTCCTTCATGGCACCATTTAGTAGCAACTATTCGAACGAAGTTCCTATTTGGCTGCGTACACATTATCCTAGAGTTGTGACCGAATATCAGATTCCAGAACTATTTGGAATAGCTTATATGAAATCTGCAAACATGTTGACAGCTGTAAATTGTTTTAGAAAGACTGGAATAAGTCCACTTAATCCTGAAGTTTTTGATGATTGGATGTTTGAGCCTTCAGAAACAACCAACAGGTCATTTCCTGAGATGGATTCAGCAACACCAAATCTAACTACCAAATCTCAAACACAAACTATTTCACTGCTAGAATTATCCCTGACATCTTGCTCTGAATCTGAGTATACTCCTAGCGATTTTTGTTTAATAACATTTTCAAAAACTGTTGCATTTTTTTCTAAATTGCTAAAATAAAAAGCTTTTTTTTGTTGTTGTTGCTTGTTGAAATACACTGATAAAAAAACACAGGTCGTTTTTATTTTCATATTTCATCCCCACTTCCCTATATATATATATATATATATATATATATATATATATATATATATATATATATATATATATATATATATATATATATATATATATATATATATATATATATATATATATATATTTATTTATTTATATATATATATATATATATATATATATATATTTATTTATTTATATATATATATATATATATATGTTTATATACATATATATATATTTATATACATATTTTAGGGTGCGGTTGTGCCTCTCTATAGGGGCAGAACCGTTTTTTTCACTAAGTCTAATTTTTGTGTTATAACATTTTCAAAAACCGTTTTATTTTTTTCTTAATTGCAGCAATTTAAAGCTTAATGATGTGTTTATCGAAATACACTGTTAAAAAACGCATGCCGTTTTTATTTTCATACTCCATTAATCTAAACGTTACGGGGGCTGTTATGCCCCCACTTCCCCTATATATATATATTTATATATATATATATATTTATATATATATATATATATTTATATATATATATATATATATATATATATATTGCCACTATTAATATATGATATTATAATAGTAGAAATATAATTTATATCCATATCTATATCTAATTAACAGATTTAAAGTCAACACATTTGGAAAACATCAAGCTAAAACTTTTTTTGTAATTCGTATAAGTTGTTCCAAGGGAGTTAATATATTATGGGGAGTTAATTTGTTTCGCCGACAGGGGTTAATTTATTTCAGGGAGAGTTAATCTATTTCGAAATAGATTAACTCCCCGCGTAATTTTTTACGCAAAGGGAGTTAATTTATTATGGGGGTTAATTTATTTCATGACACCGGAAAACAAAACAGCCCCACAACCTTTTTTAGATAGTATCAAGGGTTTGTGTAATAAACATGAACTAAATCTGGAGAAAATAATTTAAAATTAATAAAAAAAAAAAAAATTATTGGCCTAAAAAATTTAGTTCCTGAAACGGATCTTCAAACTCTAAAATGTGCAGCTGAATGCTGGAACTCAAAAAAACAAAGAACAATCTTCAAGGACGTTCTTGAAAAAAATATTCCTAGATGATAACGTTTAAAAGAAAATCTTGAAAAAAAAAAGAAATAATAATAATAATTCAAGGATTTTTATAATTATCATGTATAAAACTCTAATTTACCTTGTATACACACTAAAAATTAAAGGTAGAAATTTTTAGTTAAGGTAGGATATGTTATATACCCTTAGTAAGGTATAATTTTCTACCTTATAAGGTAGAAAATTATACTTTTAAGTTAGAAAATTGTATGACAAATAATTGTTTTAAATATAATTTTCTACCTTAAAAGGTAGAAAAATATATTAAAAACATACTTATTAAGCTGTGTACCAATTGAACCACTAAAATATTTTGAGCCTGTTGTTTTTCCGTCTAACGTTTAAAACTTGGTAAAATCAAAGGAGATTTAATCAAAGGAAAAGTTGTTAATTAAACCTGAATGCATGCAATCAGTTTAAAGTGAGACACATACCACATCCACAAAAATTCTAAAAACTTCAATTGAGTTAGTTTTATCTCTCTGTCGCTCACTTTGCCTTCATCATCCTTTTTAATAAGGGGTCGTCCATAAAGTACATACCCCCATTTGGGAAAGGTGTTTCAAATGGCGTACGAAAGCGTATTAAGGGAGGATGAGGGGGGGAAGGGGAGCGTTTAATTTAAAAGTACGTACCTCGTTTTTCTAATTTATCAAAATTAACCAGCTAAAAAACAGAAAAGTCAAAATTCTGATTAAAGATCCTAGTTTGTTAACATAAAAAGATGCATGGTTTCGGGGAGTCCAGGGTATAGTTTCCCTCTATGCACATTCGTCAACCCTTTATTTTCTGGCCCTGAGTAAGGCGTATTTCAGGCAAACTCTTTTTTAAGTCCGCAAAAAACAGGTTTTAGGAGTGCCGTGGCTAATGGGTTGGAGGTCCCCCTCAAAAAACGTGTTATTAGAGTCTCAAAATCTTCCAAATTTTACCGCTTAGTATTACTAAAATAAAAAGTTCCTTAAATTTGCAAAATGGATCTAAATATAACTGGGTTCCCCCCCCCCAACTTAAGGGTATGGGTGGCCTACCTCTCTGCACTAGGTTTTAGGCTCTGTTTTCAATATTTAGGCACTCCTCTTAAGTAAGTCTCCTTTTTATACAGACTTACTAAAGAGGAGTGCCAGAAAAAAACGTCCACCCTAAATCGTTTATTTTTATTTGATTCATTATTAAAACAAAAAAAGGTTCGTTTTTTTTTTTTTTTTTGTTCTTTTGTTTCTTCACAATAACTATTAGAATAAAATAAATGAAAGAAGAATGCATATAAATAAAAAATTACAAATTTTGTTACATATAAAATAAGAACGCGGAGACTTGCAGAAGATCAGATAATCTTGTCATCAAGAACCGCTTACAATCGCAGCGTATTTTGTATAAGGCAGTCAAATAATGTTTATAGAACGAAAGTTAGAAGTAAAAATTAACGTTTTATATAAATACTTAAAATACAAAACTTGATAGGTATAAAATGTATAAATTAAGTTAACATGATACACAAAAATAAAATTAACAAAACAAAATTTAAATATACAAGTATATAGTCAAATAAATATTTTTATATATAAGAATTCGTAAAAACATTATAAATAAATTAAAATAATAAAATTTAAAAATATATAAGTATGTTTTCAATAGAGAGAATGATATTACGTTATAACTTGACTGAGACACGATCTCCATTCTGAGTCAATAGCTTTAACTTCTCGGCCAAACGAACATATACGTGCGATGTAATTTAACTTTATTAAAATAAATATTTGTATGGATATTTTTTTGAAGACCTATATGTCTTTTAAATTGGGATCCTGTGCCGAAATCAAAGACCATTGGATTGTATAAAGTATCAAAGTTACCTCCCCCCTCTCCTTTTTTTTCAATAAACTTTTTTATTGAAAAAAAAGGTAGTGAGGTATTTCAAAAGCGTACGTACCTTTTAAGGACGGAGGGGGGACTTCAAAGTACGCTTAACAACGGGGGGTGGGGAGAGAAAGGGGGTCAAATTTCGAATTTTTTGTTTGTTTAATAAATATTTTTATCAATTGCAGTTTTAATAATATAGACATCATTAACAACCTTAACATAACATAATACCTTAACCTTAACATAAGACAATAAATAGATAAATTCAAGTAATAACTTTAATGTGTATCTAAATTAGTGAGTTTATTTTGTATTTATTATTGGGTACATATAATTTTAGTTACGTTTTTGAAAAACTGATGTTATTAAGAAACTGCAAAAGCATTTCTTATGAAAATAAAACATTTTTTCTCTCCCTCGCTAAGAAGTGTTTTCATTACTTTACAATACATAAAGATTCCATCTTTCTATCTAAATAGTCTCTTTGTAAAGATTTGATCTTTACGTAAAGTATTTGTTCCTTTTAAAACTTAAAATTTGCGAATTGCGGTAGTGGTGTAGTGGTAGAGCGCTCGCTTTTTTTTTTTTTTTTTTTTTGGTTCTTTATTACAATATTTACAAATATATCAATAAGAAAAATTACATGCGAAGAAATCGTTAAAAAAAAAAAAAAGAAAGAATAAAGATAAAGAACGCGGATACTCAAAGAAGACCATACAGGTCTTGTCACCGAGAACCGCTGTTGAAGAACTTTGAACTTAATTTGGATTTTAGAAAAAATAAAAATAAATAAATACAAATTTTAAACTTTTCTTTAGTTATGGTCTTTATGGCTTGAATTAAAATATTAATTCTTCTGAAACGCATGACTCAAGCGAAAACAATAATATCATAATATTCTTGATAAAGAAATACGTCTCGCATCTTACTTGCATTTATATTATCACTGATTCTTGTTACTCAAATGTATCTTACAATTACACTAATCCTAATTGTTAATTAATTAATAAATAAACAAAAATAATAATCCATTCACATACATCAATTTTTTTTTTTTTAATAATCTTTTTATTTTTATTTTTATTATTTTTTATTTTTTAATTTTTATATTTTTTTTTATTACAAAATCAAATTCAATATTAAAGGTATATACCTGTCATAATACAAATTATTTACAAATATTACGAATTAAAATAAAAATTAAAGTAAACAAGTAAATAATAAAAGTTTAAAAATAGTTTCTCACTTAAACTTTAAATCAATATTGTATAAAAGTAAATATAAATAAGTGATGACAAAACTGGGTATAATTAAAAGTATATAAATATATTTTCAATTGAGAAAATTACTTTTTTAGTTTTCTTTTGAACATATAATAATTCCATTCTTGAGAAAAATCAAAATTATTTGGTTCCATAAAAAAGCTCCACGAAAAGAAATGCAAAATTTACCAAAGTTTGTTTGAAATTTTGGTTGTTTAATAAAATTATCATTTCTTAAAGAATATTTATTTTTTTCTTTTAAAGAATATAAATCAAAAAAGGAAGCTGGAGATGAGTTGGTTTTACATTTAAACATAAAACAAAGAACATTGTAAACATTTACTTGATATATATTAAAAACATTCATGTTAAATAAAAGTGGCCTTGAGTGAGTAAAACGATTTTTTGAAATTTATAAGACGTGCAACATGCTTCTGCTGACAATAAAGTGGCTTTAATTTACTTTTATGGGTACTATCCCATGCAATATTAGCATAATTAATATGACAGCGTATAAAAGAGTAACATAGTCGAGTTAATGAATGTTTGTTTAAAAGGCTTTATAAGCGAGAGGTTCCGAGTTCGATCCCCACCAGGTCCCTGGTAGTACCGCGCTCAACTTGTTTCTCCGCGCAGCGGCCTTATTCGAAATGATCTCTTGGACTTCTAACTAAGTTAGAAGCAGTGGACTAATCAATTTCCAGCATTTGATTTAAAATTTGTTGTTTCTGAGCAAAGCTGATATGAATTTTTGATTTGAATTTCACACAACGTAAAGATATTGATGACATACTTCAAGAAAAATTTGTGCATAGGCTCAATGGCAAATGAAGGTACCATATCTAAACTATTTATTAACAATTTTATGCTGTTCTTATTCTTACGCAATGGGTAAGCATTTGACCTAAATTCAGCATCAGTTCTTAAAATTGCATTATTGTTTGTATAAATACTCTTTTTTTCAAATTTATTCTGTCACAGAAGTTTAACAATCACAATTATTTTTTGATGTGCGAAGATGTAACAAATGCATGTGCTGGAGCATCAAAAATAAAACAATGCAAAATAAATTCTGTTTTTCATTATTAACTAACCCATTAATTTCATTATTAACTAACCCATTAAATGCTTATTACTCATGCTCAATACAACGTGAATACAATATAAAGTGGAGTTCTAGTTTGTTAGGGCATCTTTTGGTATGTTATATTTTCAAATTTTCTTGACTGCATTAGAATTAGTAGTATATTGTTTACTGCATCTCTTAAAAAATTGTATATAAAATGCACTGGTTTGGGTTCAGAATCAGTATTACTGAATTCAACAACACCAGAAAAACCCACCCACTCTAATTTGACTATCACTTGAGTATAAGTTCACTTTACAGAGATACAATTCTTTTAAGTTATTTTTACTTATTTTCCGGTGACGAAATATCTTCAGGTAAAAGTTCATCTAATAAACTTGACAACGTTTCAGAGCAAACAGTGCTGGAGATATATTTATGACCACATATAGTGCATGTGATAATAGATATATTTCCAGTACTGGAGATATATCTATTATCACATATATTTTATATGATAATAAATATATCTTTAGTATATGTTGGTAGATGTAATCAGGGTCGGACTGGCACTGAGGAGCCCGGGGGAGACATAGATGGGGTCCTTATGGTAGCACAAAATTTAGCAAAAATAAGTTAAACCCTTCAAGACCCTTAAAGTTGATGCATATTAACAATAATAAGTTATTATTAATTTGTATTTTTGTGTGTTTTATTTGAGTATCTTAATTTATAGAGAGGCGCAGGACCTTCAGACATAGCAGGGGCTCGGAGGAAATACTCCTAACCTCCCTTGCCAGTCCGACCCTGTATGTAATAATATTTTAGCAGAACAATAAATATTGTTCGGCTAAAGTATTATTAGATACATATATCAATATACCAGTGCAAACAGTACTTACAGTTACAAACTGTAATGGAGGTATATCTACGTAGATATAGATTGTAAGCACAGTTTGCACTAAAATGTAGCCACAACAACAATAATATATTTAGCAGATGTATAGATAGATTTATTCTATCTGTACTTTTGGGAAAGGCCGAAATAATATATTATAACTTAATATTATATTAATGACTTATAACTAAACATTATATTATTGAACTTGATAATAATACTGACGGGTTGAGTGATGACGCGTTTTGTTTTTCTTACCCAGTCCCACACGGTTTTGGCAGTATAGAAAATAAACATAAAAAAACAACCCTAAAACACGAGTTTTATTCTACTAATGTATAATAAAAATATAATAAAATTTTATATATTATTTAGTTATATATTAGAATATTTCATATATATATTAATTTATTATACTATTATAATTTTTATATATATATATTTTTTAAATAGCTTAAATAATTTATCATGTAGAGTAAATCAAAATATTTTCAAAATCTTAACAATGAAGAGTAATTAACATACAAAGAAAAGTTAACTCTGGGAAACAGATCGGTCTTACCAAATCCATTTTTTATTGATGATTGGAAAAACAATATGACACTGCTTCCTAATTAATTACTTGGTGATATACAACTCTACCTTTTTGATACTACTAGTCCATTCACCAGAAAGATTATAAAAGTATATAAGTCTTAAGAAGCATACAACTTCTTTATTTCTGGGCATGTTCATGATGTATTTTATCATAAAATCAAAAACACTAATTACTTTTTTTAAAATTATGTTGTTCATAGGTACTGCCAAGTCAACGGCAAGGGCAAAGACATGACTAATACAGCGTTTGGGTTGCACTGCATAAAAAAGGCTGGATTTTGACCAGTAACTGCTGCTGTATAGCTGGGCTTGGATCAGCCTTCAGCAATCTTGCTGTTCTATTGTTAAAACTACAAGCTTGAGTTCAACTAAACGAGGAAGCAGCATGCACAAGTAAACTGTGCGAATGGAATAAATTAAGAACTTAGGCTGAACCAGCCCCATCAAAGCATACGAACCTCAAGCGGCCAAAACATAATGCAAAAGTATCGTGTGTTGAGCCTTCTGTCAATTACATGCTTAAAGTATTCACAACGCACCAGGGCGCCCTTCTTTCACAAAAAGATAAAAAAGATTTAGAATCTCTTTTTAAATTTGTTACCAGAAGCAGCAGTTTTTGATTTTTGATAAGTATAAACTGGTTATTAAACGCTAGTTATAATAGTGAAACGTTTTATAGAACATGCCAGAAAGTGCTACAACACTTTATTAGCAGCAGAGTACAAAGTTTTTTGCTTGAATGGTGCTTGATTGTACATTAATACTAAAAATTCATTTTTAGGAGCAATTCCTGATGTGTTTTTGTTGATTGCAAATGCCACGGCGCTAGAGTTTAAGAAGTTAAATGCCTATTTAAATATAGGAATGGTCTTGATGGATGGAAAGAGAATAAGGGAAGTCCAAATGATATATATAGCAACATAAAAAAAGAGCATAAATACTACTATCAAATGCAGCATCAGATGCATATAACAGGTTGAACTTATCGTGACTTTTTTATATGGAGTAATGAGCTTACGAAAGGGGATACATTTTTTTTGAGACTCCGAATAGATGACGATTTTTGTAAAGCATCACTGGAAAAATTGAAAAATGATTTCATGGAAGTGGTTCTTCCTAAGTTTTTATCCAATGATTGCATCTGATATTTCAAATTATAAGATTGAATGGTACCACTACTCATGTGTTAGTATAAAATAGGCAACCAAAATATTATGAGTATGGCCAACTTTCATAGATACAATACAAGAAGCAAAAATAATAATAAAATAAATTTTAGTTTTTCAGTTAAATATCAACACTATTATCATATATACAAGTCCACAAATAGTAAAAATAATGTTTTCTAATAAATCACTGACTTATAGGTAATTTAACATACAAATTAGCAAATTTTTTCAAGCGTCCAATAACTTGCTCCACGTGAATTCTTATATTGGAAAACTGCCTAGATTTTTTTACTTCTTTTACAGATAGGTGACTTCTTCCTTTTGTAAAAGCTGGCAATTTTATTACCGCACCTTTTGTTGCAACTTCTTGTTCAATTCGGAAACCTCGGTGTGCTAGCATAAGATCACCAGTTTCAAGCATTTTAGAAAACCTGACTGAATGGTAATCTGCTTATCTGAAACACGCCACCCAAACCTGTGCGGCTATGGCGCAATGGTTAGAGCACTTGCTTTTAAAGCAGGAGAGCCAGGTTCGAAACGAGTTTATTTGGACATATTTTCGCGTCACGGTAAGGAAGGAAGCGTGAACCTTCTGGTTAAATGCACTTCCGCGGTGCTCTGTGACAAGACCAAGGACTTTTTGGGGCACCTAAATAACAAAAAAAAAAAACACTTCCGAACGCGAACTTACAGAACCTGTTAGGGTGATACTAATAGGATATTTAGTTGTATTACTATTTTTATTAGATGACCATGACTGAGCCCTAGAATTTAGATCTTTGTATAAATATTTCAAAACAGTCAATAATTGAAATACAAGTTATTTGTTATACTTTATAAGAAAAATATCGATTACTTTATTGTTTACGATTAAATTAGAATAACTATTACGAAAACAATGTTTTTAATAATTAACTTCATTTTTATATTTCTCTAAAATTTGTAAAATAACAAGGTAAAACTTTTCTCATTGGAATTCGGTCAGGCCAATTTATTAAAAATTTAAATCTAGGTGCTATAACGACAATCCAACATCTATTTTCCATGTCAAACCATAATTGATTGAAAACCTGAAAGCAAGATCTTAAATAAACAATCCTCTACGTAATCGCAATAATTGGTTTTCTAAGGATATTTTTTTTGAAAAGTTTTTGACATTTCAAATAAAAGTTTTCTGCTCTTATACCACAGTAAATTTGAACTCTGTTTTTTGAAATATTTTGATATGAAAACTTTTGACACTCCAATTTTTTAATTTTATCACGCAATTAATACAACTCAAAATTTCTTTTCATAAGTTTTTTTTACAGGCTTTCAAATTGATCATATTCATTCTGCGTACCTGTAGATTAATATTTTTTTTAGATACTTTTACATAATAAACAACTTTGAAATCAGAGAAATATAAAAACGAAGTAAGTTATTAAAAATATTGTTCTTATAATAGTTATTCTAACTTAATCGTAAACAATAATCGTAAACAATAATCGTAAACAATAATCGTAAACAATAATCGTAAACAATAATCGTAAACAATAATCGTAAACAATAATCGTAAACAATAATCGTAAACAATAATCGTAAACAATAATCGTAAACAATAATCGTAAACAATAATCGTAAACAATAATCGTAAACAATAATCGTAAACAATAATCGTAAACAATAATCGTAAACAATAATCGTAAACAATAATCGTAAACAATAAGGTGATCGATCCTTTTCTTATAAAGTATAACAAGTAGCTTGTAAGCTACAAAAGCTACATAATGTAAATAATGGAAATTTAAATAATACTAGTAAATAAAATATTATTTCATTGTGTTTTATATGTTGCATCATAATTATGATGCAGCATTATTCCTGCATTATTTAGATTTGCATTATTTACTTTTTGTTACATCGTATATAAAAGTATTTATAGATGTAAATATACCAAGTTATTATGAAGATTAAATAAATTCAAATGCAAAAATTGAATTATAAAAATGTGTACATTTTTCAAAAGTTAATGGTTCCATATTATTTTCTGATGGAGAATCTAAAATAGTAAAAACTTATGATTTTTGTGATGTGAATATAACAATTTATTATCAAGATTAATTGTGTACAAATAAAAAAATTAAACTTTTTTTAAAAGTTAATAGTTTCATGTTGTTCTCTGCAGTAGAATCAAAACTAGTATAAACTTATCATTTTTGTAATGTAATTATAAAAATTTATTATCAAGAATATTTATATACAAACAAAAAAATTTAACCATAAAAATAGGTACTTTTTTTAAAACTTATTAGTTCCATGTTGTTTTCTGCTGTAGAATCTAAATTAGTAAACACTTTTGTTTTTCTTTTCTGAGCAGGTTTAAAACGATTTTTTTTTTTTTTTGACTTAACCATTTTCTAGAACATTTTTATTATTAAAAATGCTTGGTACATAGTCAAGATTTAAAGGACCGTCAGACTTTTTTCCTATAATAAACAAAATCTGAAAGTAGAGGTAAGTAACTTACCAATTAGAATATTTTATTTATGCTGTTAATTCAATGTTTATTCAAATTATATATAAAAAAAGACCAATAAAACAAATTAAAAAAATCTATATATATTGACCAGAAATAAAATGATCACTGCAGGTCGAACACATTCTTTGAATTTTTCATACCAGTTGTTTCTTTGAATTTCTAATACTATTAGTAATTCGAAGAAAAACCTGGTCTGTTATGTAAGTTATGGCAATTACGTAGGTTATGGCTTTTAGTAATAGCCATGACTTACGTTTCTTAGTCTTGTTTTTTTTTTCTGGTATTCTGTAGTAGCTTCTTTTGATTGTCATTTGTTTTAACATTACTGCAACCAACAGCACAACAATTATCTAGCATAATTCTTAGTTCGTTGCAGTTTAAATAGCTTGGAGATGTGTGTGAAATGCTATGTTTTGTTATTTCTATACTACCAGCAAAATACGCCGGCGTAAAATAATATAAACATTTAAACCCGTCTATAATAACAACATAATAATATAATACTAGCCGACTAAATTCGTTAAAATCCGACTATAACTTGAAAATCACCCTCTTTCAAGAATGGAAAACAGACCCCCTTTCTTCCCCCAAACACATACCCGTATATTGTCTCTGACCACTGGTTATGTCTAATAAATCATTTTGATAAACATCATTGCAGGAAACACATTGTTTTCGGTTTAATGAATAATTTTCGAACCACTTTATTACTCAGTTATTTATTCCATAGTACTTAAGTTTATGAAACAATATGGTATGATCAACTGTATCAAATGTCTTTAAAAGTTTAGTAAAAAATCAAGTGTGCATTGGGAATTTTTAACAGAATTTAAAATCTCAGAATTTAAAATCTCTTTAACAGAATTTAAAATCTCCTATACATTGAATAATTGCGAGTTTTTTGTTTTTTTTTTCAACATCTTTGCTTCCAACAAGGCTGCAAGCAACGACTATTAGTTGGAAGTTACTGAAATAGAAAAGATGAGATCTTAAAAGATGTTTGACAATTGACAAACAACTTAAAAAATTACAAGTTGTATGGATCAGGAAAGCAAGATGAAGGAAGCGAAATCCAAAGCACTGGTGTTTGAGGAAATAAACTAAACAAATGAAAGTTTTTGAAGCACTTTGGAATAGTCACAGAAAAAGGATGAACGACGAGTAATACCAGAATGAATTTTAGTAGATTGCACAAGAGACGCTAGCTCTTTAGAGCAATACCTGTAATAGTATTTGTAAAAAAGAGAAAGAGAAGCAACATTACGACAATGTAATAATGGTTGGAGGTTGGCTGCAAGAGCAGGTCCAACTAAGTTTACAATACTTTTTTGCATCTTGTTTAAAGGAGAAAGGGTATCGTTGAAAGATCCGCCCCAGATATAGAAACAGTATTCCATACAAGGAAGGATTTGAGATTTGTAGAGATAAAGAATAGAATCCGGAGTAAGAAAGTGTCAAGCATGATAAAAAGATGCAACCTTAGCAGGTGCTAATTTTGCAACAGATTTGATATATGGTTTCCAAGAAAGATTAGAAGTAAGAGTTAATCCTAGAAGATTAACGGTAGATATCTCGTCGAGTACATCACCATTCACAAATAAAGGAAGATCTAAATTATTTTGATAATATTTTGGCTGAAAAATACTGGGTTTTATTTGAATTAAAGTTCACCAGCCACTGTGAGCCCCATGCAATAGCAGAAGTGAGATCCAAGTAAAGCTCAAATGCCCCGTCCAGGCAATCAGAAAGTGTTGGATTCTTATCAAGACAAGAATAAATGGTAGTACCATCAGCGAATAATGCCACATTAGATATGAGAATATCTGGAAGATTGTTAATGTAAATTAGGATAAGTATGAGGCCAAGGATGGAACCTTGAGGAACCCCTGAAGTTACAGGATATGAAGAAGAGTGCTGTCCATTGAGGATAACTTTTATACACCAATTGGAAAGGAAGGATTCAATAATCTTAAATATATTACTTGGTACACTGCATGAAGAAAGTTATGGAGAAGACCAGAATGCCAAATCTTTTGAAATGTCAAGAGCGATGGCCTTAACCTCTCCTTCTATATCTAATGTACAATAAAACCTATCGGTCATTACTGTTAGCAAATCAGCGGTAGAACAAGATGATTGAAATCCATATTGATGATCAGATAGTAAATTATTAGATTCAAGATGAGAGATTAAGAGTTTGTTAATTAAAGGTTCAAAAACCTTGCTTATGATAGGAAGAAGACAAATGGGACGGTAGTTTGACTATTCAGATTGATCTCCAGAACTTTTGAAAATAGGGAAAACAGAACGGAAAACAAGACTCCAATTAGCACTTTTTTTTATAGTTTTGAAAGAATAGATTAAAGCTCCGAAGAACGCTCCTGAAAGACTACAGCAAGTATGTTGTCCTGACCAAAAGCTGTAGAAGAGTCTGAGCAGGAAATTACTTTAGATACAGAAGCTGTAGTAATAGGAAAGTCATGCAATGGATCGACCTGTTTGTTGGTAGTATCATTTAGAACGTATCTAGAAGAATCAAGAGATGATAATGATGAAAAGGTTTTAGCAAACAATTCAGTTTTGTCTTTAGGTGAGGTGACAAATCTGAACCATACAAGAGAGGTGGAATAGTTGATACTGTTAAAGACTCTCCAGAAGTTACAAGAGCCTAATTTTTGAGATGAACTACAAGATTTCATGGCCTGAAAATAGTGGGTTTTGGCGTTGCACAAAACCTTTGTACAATGGTTTCTAGCAATAGTAAGCAGATGTCTGTTTTCTCTAGAATTTTTTTGCTGATAGATATGGAATGATCGGTTTCAATTAGAAATTTCAGCAGCACAATGAGAGGAAAACCATGGAAAAGAGTGAGGCTTGACTTGGAATTGTCGAGAGGGAATAAAAGATTTCATTACAGCCTGAATCCAAAAAGTTATACAAAAAGCTAATTTATCAGCAGAAAGTCAGAAAATTTCTACCCAAGGGCCGTCACGAAAAAAATTTCAGTCAGCTTTAAGGTAGTTGTAAGAAGTGCGATGATAAGGGGATTTTGATGATAAAAAAGAATGAGATAATAGTTTTAGAAAGATCAAACCGTGATTAGAAGCACCTAAAGGTGAATGTAGAGAAACTGAGTACTGATTAGGATCAGAAACAAGACATAAGTCGAGTAGAAAAGGTAAATGATTTGGGTTGTCTGGAAAACGAGTCGGAAAGTTAACTATTTGAGTTATAGATTGAGAAAGGCATTAAAGTCATTAACAACAACGATATTGGCTGATGGATAACGAGAGAGAGATTGGTCAATTTGATCAGAAGTAGCATCATAGAGGGTAAAGTCTTGAGATGAAGGAGAGCGATATAAAACAAAAACAAAGGTGATAGAGTAAAGTGGTGCTAAACAAAAGCACATAAAATAATATTCGGTGGATTCATACCTAGTTTCCCGACAAATGGGTGAGTTCATACGAATGTAAATGCGTAGACCAAGCATGTGACTGTTTGAGTTAAATAAAGATAACCATCTACACTAAGGCCACAAGATGAGACAGCCGAATTCAAATTAGTCTCACAAAGTTTAAGGCTTGTGCGAGGCTGGTCAACAGATAGAATCTGTTTACCCCTTAAACCAGCGGGCATTTCGACGTCCATAAGACGTCCTTAGTCGGTCTCAAATGAAAGACTTGAGGACATTTATTACCGACGTCTTAAAGACGTCTTTTGAAGACCTCCTAGAGACGCTTTTGTAGACGTCCTGGAGACGTCTTTCCAGCCGTCCTATGGACGTTTCTGGCTGGTCTCATGTAAAAGACTTAAGGACGTCTTATTCAGACGTCCTAGAGACGTCCTAGTTTTACCAAGACATTCTTTTAAAAGTTATTTAAAAATGAAATGATTTACAATACACACCTTAGATTTGATTTAATCGAGGCAAGCAAGGTATAAATAGAAATCAAAGTAAATAACGTGTAATTTGATATATTTAAAATAAATCATTAATTTTACAAATAATTAGAACATTTTCTATCAAAGTTACACTTTCTAAATTGAAAAGTAATATATTCTATAGAGTATAATCGCTAGTATATTATAAATAAAAGAAAATTACTGAAAAATGCAAAATAAATATAAAATACAACAGTTAATTATATTCAATTAAGCCATCATTGATCAATATTGATATTATTGCGTTTTTGATATTCATTTGCGTTTGCGGCACAAGACGTGTAAGACGTATTCTCTTTTTGAGCATAACTTTATTTACAATAAAAATGGAAATTGATATTAAAAATATAGAAAAAATTATCACAAGCAAACTAGAAGAAAAAAAAAAAAGTATACTAGCAGAAACGGAGAGATTACTCAAAGATCATGAAAAAAACTTCACAACAGTAATAAGTTCGAACTTCAAAATAATAACAGCAAGGTGGGCTTCAAAATAATAACAGCAATGGACGCTGAAATAAACAATAACAAGTTAAATATCACTAGAGTTAAAAATGAAGTTGACAAAATAAAAGTCAGCTTAAATTTCCAAGAAAAAGCTTGGGATAAATTTATTCATATAAAAACAAAATATGATAATGAAACTTTGATGTTGATAAAAAAAATCTATTGACTTAGAGAATCGCTCGAGACGCAATAACTTACGTATCGATGGCATAAAAGAAAACCCTGAAGAAAACTGGAGTGATTGTGAAAAGGCTGTAAAAGACATCTTTGAAACAAAACTAAATATATTAAGTGAAGTAGTTGTGGAACGAGCGCACCGAGTCGGTGCAGTTAAAGATAATAAAACACCAAGATCAATCGTTTTAAAGCTTTTGAATTATCATGATAAGAATAAAATATTAAGCTCAGTAAATAATCTTAAAGGAACCGGTATTTATATTAATGAAGATTATGCAAAAGAAACGATGTTAGAAGGAAAGAAACTTTGGGAAGAAGTTAAACGGTTACGAAACGAAGGTAAGTTTGCAGTTATTAAATTTGATAAAATTTATTGTGGAGATTTTAGAAAGTAAACGCGCAAAGTTTTATTAAGCGAAGCGCTATTAGCCTAATTCATTTCAGAGGCCTGGTCTCGAAATCAATTCGATGTAGGGAAAAAGTAAAGATGGTCACTTTGTTATTAAAAAAATCAGCTAAACAATACTATTGCTGCTACTATTAGCTCTTAATTCATCATGATTAAAAACCTAAATGATTAAAAAGATACTTTCGAGTAATTGCGAAAAAAAATGCAAATGTATTTACGCTTTTTAAAGCTAAAAGAAAAAAAGGAAGCCTAATAGCCTATTGAATATTGTTATTAAATAGCAAACATCTATTTTTAATGCAGTTTCTCTTAAAATACCGAAAATTACAGCTGAATGGTTATCAAGGGAGATGTTTTACCATAAGAAAATTAGTGAAGATTTACAGTACATTAGTGAAGATTTATCGTTTACAGATATTGTGACCATAAAAAGGAAGGGAGCTGCGTCTTCCTGAAAAAACATAAAAAATGCTACAAAATTTCACAATAAAATAGTTACATGGTTAAATGTTACATGCATTAAATCTATGAGTATAAAATTATATATTGACTATTTGAGATCAGTTGTTTTACTTTTTGATTGATTTATTCCTAAAATAGAACATTGAAGTTGTCCTGTTAGTTTTAGTAGATTGTGTACTTGGTTTACTTTCACTTTTGTGTTTTTTAAAATACAATAATGATAAAATATTAAATACAATAAAAACTATAAAAAAAAAGATTTAGGCTCTTTCTTGCACAGAACAGTTACAAAGTGTAATCATTTTTTAAAATTAACTGAGTCCTAAATAAAAAAGATGGCAATTGCTATATCAGCGTATCCAGAACTAAACTATTTTTAAACATATGTATCATTGTTTAAGGTGGTACACCAGGGAAAAAATGAAACTGTGAAATATTATATAAAATGTATCTTTTTGATGAAAACTTGTTTTAATAAAGTGTTATAATTATTTTTTTTTAAAAAGATAAATTTTAAAACTTATTAAAAATGCATAATGGCGGAAAAAAGAACAACAAAGGCTGTATTTCAAAACATAATATCTTTATCTAGTGAAAAGATTATGGATTAAAAATCGATACAGTTATAAAACAACTTATTATATACCGTTTAACCCATGCATTTTTAAATTTTTGGAGAATTACTCTTTTTATCACGAATTTACTAAAAAAATTGAAAATTTTTGACTTCCTCTATAGATTTATAGCAATAACTTTTTATCTAACCAAATCCAAGAAAAACCCATGGGTCAACCGGAGTATCAATATTAAATAAACATTTCCTGAAAATTTCAGCTCATAAACATAAACTGTACTTAAGTTATCATGTTTTGAATTTTAAAAAACCCTAAAAAAACATTTATGCAAAAAAAACAAGAAATAAAAAAGAATAGATCATTTTGAAGTGTTAAAACTACTAAAAACCACCAGCTACATAAAATTCTTTTTTCTTATCCTGTTCAGCATCACGGGAAACCATTTTATTTGATCTTAAAGATTTTCTCCTACATTACTACTTTCCTTCATTATTCGATTTTAAATTCATTCGTTTAACACGAGCAATATTTGCTAAAATTGATTTTTTACAAATTACTGAACCGATTAAACCCTAATACTTTAGTACATTTAAGACAACATTTGCACCATCATTGTAATGGATCACTACTGAATGAACACCCATTTCAAGAACATTTTTCCCTACAAAGTTGTTTTTGGGTACACGAGACCATATCAAAGAGTTTAATGCTTTATTACCAGTCTGAGTTTCACCATGCAGGCATTTTTTGAGTAACTCATCAGCTTGTAGGTCTTGGATAATAGGAAGAATTAAAGTCTTTATCCATGGTGGAATTGACATAGATGAAGTTATATTTTTCTTGCTACTATTCCAGTACTTACACCATGTTTTAGTTGTTGTTCTAGGGCAAAATTGGTGTCGATAATCATTATCAGGAAAGCTAGTAAAATGAAAGAGTATAGCATAAACTGCTTTTTTCATTTGGTATAAATCTCCTTTATTGGCTCTAATAGCCATACCATAAAAATTTTGCATTGAATTTATAAGTTTTTCTGTCAACTTTCCTTTACCAGAAATAGGTGTTTTTGTTCCTTTGTATTTTTTAACCAAATTACGTAATCGTGTACCCAACCTTTTTTGGACGTGACCAACACATTCCAGTTTTTCTGGTATCACTTTAAACTCATGATAAGGATCAGCAGATAAAACATTGTTAAAAGATGATGTATCTCCATCACCGAGATATTCCGTATAAATCAAATTATTCTTTTGAACAGATCGCTTGAAAATATTCACTGCACCAATAGATTCAATTGCTCCAGAAGATTTATGATGATTAATGGAACAATCATGTCCTACTTTCCAAGAATCAAACTTTGGTGAATGTTTTCTCTTTTCCCAAATTTTACAACCTTTGCAGTGTTTTAAGAGAACTTCTACATCAATACACTTACCACCAGATAATGCAGTAACTACTCCATTCAATGACATGTGCCCACGTTTTTGCCAAGAACCATCAATCGAAACACGTATTT
The DNA here is from genome assembly GCF_038396675.1 of Hydra vulgaris. Classification (NCBI taxonomy): domain Eukaryota; kingdom Metazoa; phylum Cnidaria; class Hydrozoa; order Anthoathecata; family Hydridae; genus Hydra; species Hydra vulgaris. The sequence continues at coordinate 39,419,421 of NC_088933.1, forward strand.
TTGATGGTTCATTGGTATCATCACCATTTTGAAGCTCAGTCGTAGCTTTTTTCATACTATTATTTGCAACTTTTTTGTAAGCTGTCGTAACATCTTGGCTAACTATTTGAAACCCATTCAGTGTCAAACAATTTAAGTTCATGCATCGAGAAAATGATTTCATAGAACTAAATCCACAACCAATTTCTTGAAAACCAATAACTGCACGCATATTTACTTCAAAAGTTTTTTTTTTACTTTTTTCTGGTTTCTTTTTTAATAAAACTCTTAGTGAAGTGTAAGTACACGTAGACCAGCCACAAGCTGAGCAGTTCATATTGAGTAAATGAGAAAAACCCATTCTGTGACTTAATTTATCTTCAATTAAAAGAGGAGAAAACAGCACTGACAAACTGTTTTTGAAATCAAACTTTTTAATATGGTAAAATTAATCAAAACGAAATAGTTATCAATTTGTTTATCATCAAAACTTTCAATACTATTGTCAGTAACTAGTTTCTTAGCACTGAGACTAGTTGGAACAACTGATGAAGATGGAGATATTAAAGGCTGAACAGTAGAATAATTTTTATTAGGATGACATCCATTCCATTTTCTTTTAACTTTTCTAAATAAATTTTTTTTACTTGACATCTTATCAAAAAAAAATCAAATAAGCAACAAGAATGTTTGTGCTCTGTTTAATAAGGCTTGTGACTTCTATCAATGCAGTTTAGACCGGCAAAACAAGAGCAATTCTTTCTTGATGACTTTATGCTTTCATCTCAAAATTGCTATTGAAAAAACAAGTCCAAAATCACTTCCAAAACAAGTTAAAAACTTGTTGCTATGAGGTTGCTAGGGAGTTTTATATGATAGTGGGGCTCAAGTAGGTCAAAGTTAAGCTATATATTTAAACAAGTATGTCGAAAGTTTTTTTTTAAAAGTCAACTTAAAGTCAATCTTTCATAAAATTAAAAAAAAAAAAAATCAAAAATTTTTTTTTTTTGTCATTTTTCTTCCTGGTGTACCACCTTAAAAATTGAAATAACACTTTTAAGAAATGACTGTTTAGTTGAAATTGAAATTTAAACGCGAATCATTTGTCTGTCAACATTTATGTTATAAATACTCACAAAGAACTGCCTTTGTTTTATCAGATTTTATTTGTTTTAATACCTTATTATTTGATCCAACTATACTTCACATGGATAATACTAAAATTGAAAATATTGATTTCTGTATTAATTAACTCACGGAAGATTCAAGTTCTTACTTGAAGAAACCTCTTCTAACACTTTTAAAAATAATTCCAAAATTGTCACTAATATCATTCGAAATAAGACTGAAAATACTGATGTACAAAGAACATATGATGGTTCAAAAGGCGTAGCATATTTCTCATTAATAGATAACTTTTTAATACTGGTATTGTAAATATTGACCTTAGTAACCGCATGGCTCCAAAATGATATGGTATTCATTAACGGGTGATGCGGAAGTTATCGGACAAATCTTAATTTCATTATTTGAGCATAATAATTAGTTTTTGTGGTTTTATGCGTAGGCATAAACGTTCTATAAAATATAAACTTTATTATTTGAAACACAATTATTTAAAATGAGGTTAAATGCAACTGAACGAGAATCTTTTTTTGAAAGCGACTAAAAATGTTTTTTGTAAATAAACCTAATATAAAAATAAAAAAATCGTAAATCATTTTGAAAAGGAAGGATTTGCTCGAAGTACAATATATGATAACCTAAAAAGACTTGAAACTGTTCAATCGTTTTCTGATAGAAAGCACCCTGGTCGTCCGACATCTTAGACTAGAGAAAAGAAAGCCAAATTAACGAGACTTGTCAACAATCGAAATAAGGTCAGTCAGAGAAAAATAGGTATTAAATTCGGTGTAAAACAGTCGACAATTGGTCGTCAGTTAAAAAAAATGAATATTAAATATAGAAAACGTGAAAAGACTCCAAAATACACTATAGAACAACAAATAAAGGCAAAGAAAAGAAGCAGGAAACTAGTTAACCAACTCTATAACACAAAATCGCTTCTAGTCATCGATGACGAAAAATACTTTTGTTTTGCAGGGGAAAACATGCTTGGAAATTCTGGATACTACCCAAACAACAAAAAGACATGCCCAGAAAGTGTTTGTTTTATAGGAAAAGAGAAATTTCCAAAAAAACTATTAATGTGGATAGCCATATCTGACCGTGGTATGTCCGACCCATTGTTTTGCACTTCAACGGTTGTAGCAATCAATTCATCAATCTATATTAATGAATGTTTAAAAAAACGATTTCTTCCATTTATTCACAAGTATCATGGAGACTTTAACTATTTATTTTGGCCAGATTTAGCAAGTTCTCATTATTCTAAAGATTCTCTAAATTGGATGGACCAATAACGGCGGGAATAATAAAGTCATCACAAAAAAAAAAACGTTTGTACGAAAAATTTATAAAAAAAAGAACTTATAAAAATGAAACAAAATATAAAAATTACAAACGTCTTTTTGAGACAGTTATAAAGTATTCGAAAAAACAGTATTATACCAACCAATTACATAACTGCAAAAATGATGCACAAAAAATGTGGCGCATAATGAAAGAGGTGATAGGAAAAAAAAACATAAGCGCTAATGAACTTCCCAAAAAACTCATTATAAATAATTGTGAAATTACTAATGAAACGTTAATTTCTAATTCTTTCAATCATGAGTTTGTTAATACAGGCCCGAGTTTGGCTTCCAAAGTAAAAAATAGCAAAACTAGCTTCGAGTCATATTTGACCTCTAATAATGATCTCATGGAAAATAATAAGTTATCTGAACAAGAACTACTTGATGCTGTAAATTTATTAAAATCAAATAAAGGTAATGGAGTTGATGATGTAAGTAGCAATATAATAATTAAATCAATATTTTATTTAAAAACTCCGCTTTTGCACATTTTCAGTCTTTCTTTAGAACAAGGTATCTTTCCTGACAAACTAAAAGTGGCCAGGGTGATACCAGTTCTAAAATCTGGAGATGCAACTTGTGTCGCAAATTACAGACCTATTTCAATACTACCATGTTTTTCAAAAATACTAGAACATATTATGTATAAAAGATTGTACCATTTCTTAGATATTAATAACATCCTTTATAATAAACAATTCGGATTCAATAACGGTCACTCCACTGATCAGGCAATTGCATATCTTGTTCACAATATTCTGAAATCTTTTGATGAAAATAAATATACTTTAGGCGTGTTTATTGATCTCAGTAAGGCTTTTGACATTGTAAATCATAATAAATTATTAACCAAACTAAAAAACTATGGTATTAAACACTCGAACTTTAAATGGTTTAAAAGCTACCTGTCAAATAGACAGCAATAAATTTCTCATTATTGCAGTAAAACTAACAATATGAATATAACTTGTGGAGTACCTCAAGGCTCTATATTAGGACCGCTCTTATTTCTAATATATATCAACGACTTAAGTAAATCTTGTAATATATTAGACTCAATCTTGTTTGCAGATAATATTAATCTGTTTTATGCTCACAATGACATAAAAATCTTATTTAAAACTGTAAACATAGAACTTCAATATCTTTCTAAATGGTTTAGAGCAAACAAATTATCTCTAAATGTAGTAAAAACAAAATATACTTTTTTCCATCGCTATCATGAAAGAGACAAAATTCCATTAAAACTTCCAAATCTTTGTATTAACAATTATGAAATAAAAAGAGAGGTATCATTAAAATTTCTAGGCGTACTCCTGGACGAAAATGTAACTTGGAGATGTCAGATAAAATATATTGAAGGTAAAATATCAAGGAACATCGGCATGCTATATAGGGCAAAACCATTTTTAATCTAAGTTGTTTAAAACTCTTATATTTCTCCTTTATTCATTCCTATCTTAATTACGCTAGCATTGCATGGTGTAGTACCAATAAAAATAAATTGAAAAAACTCTTTAATATGCAAAAACATGCTATCAGAATTATATCCAATAAAAGCCGCTATACACCCTCTCGACCCTTATTTATTAACTTAAATATACTAAATATCTACCAAATAAATATTTATCATCTCCTAATTTTTATGTTCAAAATTAATAAAAGTATCATTCCAAAAATATTTAACCCGTTATTCAAAATAAAGGAAAACAAATATCTAACTAGATATTCAAATAACAGATATATACAGCCTAAAAGTTATTATGCAGCAACTGATTTTTCAATTTCAATAAGAGTACCAAAGGCATGGAATAAAATACTTTCAACTGAACTTAAAACTCTAACAATGCTTAATGAGTTTAAGACAAAACTAAGACAGCTGTTAATAAAAAATGATTTACCACAAAACTATTGCTGAAATTACATTATGATTTATCTATCAAATACATGAAAAGTATATTAATTTTAGAAAAAGACAGAGTTAAATTTATTTATATCCTAATATATATATTTTTATTGTTTTTGTTTTTTGCTAAGCCTATAGCGCTTCTAGCTAATTTTTCACTTTTTTTCTTTTTTTTTTTTTATTAATAGATGTTTTATTTATTATTTTACCACTTTTGTACATTTGTTTATTTTATAAATTTAACGAAGTTTCTTATTTTAAAATTAAACTTTATATTTACGGAATTTATAAAGGGGCTTGGTGATAAGACATATTAGTCTTCTTCTCGCCCCTGCTATATTTATATTTTGTTAGTAAATTACGGAATGTATATTTTTAAACGGCAAAAAAAAAAAAAAAAATAATATGTCTATTACGTTGATAAAGAATCCAATCCCCCAAATGTGCCTAAAGCACGACCAATTGAAACTTTTGGGGGACATTTGGCACAGAAGTTTTATAAGGGAGATTGGCAAGCTTCAACAGAGCAAGTTTTGATTGATCACATTAAACTAAAACTACAAGAAATTGATTTAAACTTTTTACAGTCGTATATGAAAGGCGTCAGAGCAAAACTGAGATCAATAGCAGAGGGGCGACTGAATAAGTGCGAATTTCATAACTGCGAATCTGCATAAGTGCGACTGGCATAAGTGCGAACTAGCATAAGTGCGAACTGGCACAAGCGCGAACTGGCATAAGTGCGAATCACTTGCAAAAACTGGCATAAGTGCGAACTAGCACAAGCGCGAACTGGCATAAGTGCGTCGAAAGAATTTGCAAACATTGGCATAAGTGCGAACTGGCATAAGTGCGAAACAATTGCAAAAACTGGCATAAGTGCGAACTGGCATTAGTGCGTCGAAAGAATTTGCAAACACTGGCATAAGTGCGAACTGGCATAAGTGCGAACTGGCATAAGTGCGAACCAATTGCAAAAACTGGCATAAGTGCGAACTAATACAAGCGCGAACTGGCATAAGTGCGCCAAAAGAATTTGCAAACATTGGCATAAGTGCAAATTGGCATAAGTGCGAACTGGCATAAGTGCGAACTGGCATAAGTGCGAAACAATTGCAAAAACTGGCATAAGTGCGAACTGGCACAAGCGCGAACTGGCATAAGTGCGTCGAAAGAATTTGCAAACATTGGCATAAGTGCGAACTGGCATAAGTGCAAACCAATTGCAAAAACTGGCATAAGTGCGAACTAGCACAAGCGCGAACTGGCATAAGTGCGCCGAAAGAATTTGCAAACATTGGCATAAGTGCAAATTGGCATAAGCGGCGAATTGGCAAGTTCGCACTTATGCCAATTCGCACTTATGCCAGTTCGCACTTATGCCAATGTTTGCAAATTCTTTCGGCGCACTTATGCCAGTTCGCGCTTGTGCCAGTTGGCACTTATGCCAGTTTTTGCAATTGATTCGCACATATGCCAGTTCGCACTTATGCCAATGTTTGCAAATTCTTTCGGCGCACTTATGCCAGTTCGCGCTTGTGCCAGTTCGCACTTATGCCAGTCTTTGCAACTGCTTCGCACTTATGCAGATTCGCAGTTATGAAATTCGCACTTATTCAGCCTCCTCATAGCAGATGGTGGTGTTTTTTCATATAAAAAAGAATATATTTTTATTAAAAGATAAATGCTTTATTTAAAAAAAATATAGTAGTAGTTTGTTTTTTTATTTATAAATAAGTTATTGACGTTTTTATTTTGTCCGATAACTTCCGCATCACCCGTTACATAAGCATAGAACAAAATACAAAAAAGTAGCATGATTACAGAAAAAATAAAGTTGCAGCTGCTTGACTATCTAATTTATTTGGTTTTTTTGGAAAACTTTTAAAGTTATGTTATATTGGAATGTTTTTTACACCAGGCCTAAGCCATTTAGAAAATATTCAAAAAGGTAAATTATTTTAAAACTTTCTAAAGCAAAAGTTGAAAAATACATATACTTTATTAGCCTAATCAACAATAAATATGGTTGTAGCCCTGATAAATTAGATCTATCAAGAAGTTTGTTAGACTAGAAAACTCAAGATTGTGTTAATTGTGTTGGGCCATGAAAAACAAGTAGAAAATTTTCTTCAATTTTATGTTCAATGCCAGCTACAGATTGAGTGTACAGATGCAATACATCAAACATTTTTAAATTAAAAAAATTAATACCTTATTAGTAATTGTTGAAGAAACAGTAAATTCAATATATGATTAAAGAAAATGAAAAACTGAAATTATCTTGAAATCAAGTTTTGCAATCTAATTTTGTTATGTTAAAAGTTAAATTTGACACTCTGGTTTTCTTATGTTAAAATCATTAAGAAAATTTATAAAAAGCTTAAAGTTTTTTGCCATTGTAATTTTTTTGAGATAAAAGCAATTTTAACATTTTGAAAATTTTATTTTTGAATTTGTATGTATAAAGGGTTCCTTTTATAATTTTTATAACAATAATTTTCTCTCTGTTGAATTTTATTTTTGTTTTTTCATATAGGGTTGCCATTCTCCTCTTTTTTGCGTAGGAGAGCGCGGCGCTAAACTAATTAAAATTGAAGTTTTCACAGCGTTCTCCTACGGAAAAAAGAGGAGATGGCAACCCTATTTTCATATCACTTTGTTTTTATGATTGATTCAAGTTTTATTTTAGCTAGTCAGTTTTTTTTGCATCTTTTTTCTTATTATTTAACTGAAATAATAATGTCTGGCAAATTCTTTGCATTTCTGGCAAATTGTTTGTTTCAAATCTCTCTTTTTATAAACTTGTTTTAAACAACTTTATATAGATTTTTTGTACACTTTCTGATCTTGGTAAACGATAGTATTTGAGCAGACCATTCGAATCTTTTGATTTAAAATTTTTATAAAGTATAGAGCAGAAGCACAATACAATTAAAGCGTTTTAAAAATTTAGCCAGAAAAAGTATAAATATTAAGATGTGGAACACTTGATGATACTTTATCAAACTGAAAAGCTGCCATTTTTATTTTTTTCCCTACATCGTAAACATAAGTGTGCGGACCGCGTCTAATGTTTTTGGCTAATTTTAACGATTTTAAATAATGACTAACTAAACAATAGATTTTGAAAAATTACACTTTAATGTTTTCAATTCAGCAAATGTTTTACTTAATGATATTTCTGACGCTGATTTGCATTTTTTTGAACGAAAACAATTTTAGTTCATCTTTTTTGAAATAAAAACTTTTAAAAGTGAACTAAAAACCTTAAAGAGTAATTTTACTGTAATACACATTAACATAAGAAGTATAAATAGCAACATGAATAAGCTAAAACATTTTCTTATCGAATGCGATTATCTATACAGTATGATATGCCTAACAGAAACGTGGTGCTTATAATAACTTCGAAAAAATTTTTTCGAAGTTATTATAAGCACCACGTTTCTGTTAAAAAAACTCTGCTTATAATAACTTCGAAAAAATTTTCCTAAAAAACTATAATATGCACTTCCCAATTAAAGTAAAATTAATAAAAGAAAAACACTTAAAATGTCCATGGATCACCAAAGGTATTAAAAAATCCTCAAAAAAAAAAAAAAAAAAAACTTTATATTAAATACTTAAAAAATAGAAATGAGGCAAACCTAAATGTTTACAAACAGTATAAAAACTTGTTTAAAAAAATTTAAAAAAATTCAAAGAAAAACTATTACTCAAATAAAATAAAAAACACAAATGATGATATTAAGAAAACTTGGGATATCATGAAAGAAATAATTGGGATAAAAACCTGCAAAATAAATAGTTTACCTGCTCAAGATGTCATAGATAATAAAGAGTATGACAATAATAATGCAATTTCAGAAAAATTTAATAGTTTTTTTGTCAACATAGGCCCAAATCTAGCTTCAAAAGTCAATTGTCCAAACAACTCATTTGAAACTTATCTAACTTGTGTCAACAACGAATTAATATTTAAAGAACTAAAAATTCTCCAGGTATAGATGACATTTGCAGTAATATCGTCATCAATGTCTTTTCGGAAATACGCAAACCTATTTTCGAAATATTTAAGTCATCAATTATAACAGGAACTATACCAGATAAATTAAAAGTAGCTAAAATTGTACCTATTTTTAAAACCGGTGAAACATTTTTAATAAACAATTACAGACCAATCTCAATACTTCCAACCTTTTCTAAAATACTTGAAAGAATAATCTATAATAGATTATATGAATACCTAATTCAAAACAAGTACTTAAATAAAAACAATTCGGCTTTCAAGCACAGCACTCAACAGAACATGTAGTTTTAGATTTAGTTATTAGCATAAGTGATTCTTTTAATAAAAAGCAATTTGTGTTAGGAACTTTAAAAGACCTATCCAAAGCATTTGACACAATTAATCATGATATCTTACTAAAAAAAATGGAAAAATACGGAATAATAAATACTAGCCTAGATTGGTTTAAAAGTTATCTGTGCAACAGACAACAATGTGTTATTTTGAACGATAATAAATATTCTAATTTACTTAAAATAAAATGCGGAGTTCCCCAAGGTTCCATTCTTGGTCCTCTTTTATTTTTAATTTATATTAACGATCTTCCACAATCACTAAAAAAACTTGATGCAATAATGTTTGCTGATGACACAAATTTATTTTATTCATCAGCATCAATTGAAAATCTCTTTGAATCTGCAAATGATGACCTTGAGGTTCTAAACATTTGGTTTAAAGTAAATAAATTATCTTTAAATCAAGAAAAAACAAAATACATCTTGTTTCATTCCAACCAGCAAAAAAACAAAATACCAAGCATGCTACCATTACTAAAAACCGATAACATAAACATCGAAAGAACTGAAACTATTAAATTTCTTGGGATAATTATTGACGAAACGATTTCTTGGAAACCACATATAAAAACATTAAATACAAAAATATCAAAAAGTATCGGCATACTTTACAAAGTCAAAACTATACTTTCCCAGGAGAATCTGAAAGTTCTCTACTTTTTTTTATATACAAAGTTATCTAACATATGCTAATATTGCCTGGGGAAGTACAAATAAATCTAAATTAAGTTCTTTATATACGCACCAAAAACACGCATCAAGACTGATTTATAATAAAAATAAATTCACTCATGCCGATCCTTTACTTAAAAACTTGAATGCTTTAAATATCTATCAAATTAACATCTACCAAAATGTTTTATTTATGCTCAAATATAAGCTCGGACTTGTCCCAACTCATTTTACTAATAGCTTTTTTCAAATCAACGCCAACAGATATATCACACGAGGAACCGGAAACTTTACATTGCCCATAAAAAAAAAATTTTCGAGATTTTTAATTGTATACCGTGGCCCCTATTTATACAACAAAACAATACCTCAAAATATAGAACTTACTAAATTGGATAATCTTATTGCCCTGAAGAAAAAACTAAAAGATCTCATAATTAACAAAAACAATTTTATCGATATGAATTAAATATAAAAGAACAATTTATATAATTAAATGTAAAAAGAACATTTTAAGCTATAAAAATAAATAAAAAAGAAATAAAACATAAAATATAAAAAATTAAATAAATAAAAATTGTTAGCAACTACACATAGTAAAATATTACTGAACAGTAGACCTCAAAAAATAAATGTGTGTCTTGACTCTTTAAATTTTTAGTTTATTTTGTATTTTAAAGGTTCTTGATGAGAAGACTTTTCTTAGTCTTCTGCGAGTTTCCTTACAACTACATAGTACTACTAATATATGTTAATACATATTTTCAACAAATAACATATATTTTCAACGACAACGACAAGAAAGTCCCTAGTAGCCCTGTGGTGCGACGGACTTGCGTATATTTTTTAAATGCATGGGTTAATAGCCAGCACTTTATATTATAAACCATGAATTTTTAAGTTTATTATTTTAACTCGCATGAGTTAAAATGTCAAACGCGCATGCGTAAAACAGCATTGTTAACGCTCTTTAGATATTGTAAATATTTGTGGTGGACAATTATATAAACTGGAGACATGTAAATATTATTTGTTTTTGAAATATATAATGATTGTTATAAAAAAAAAAAAAAAAAAAATTAATGGATGTTCTAATTGGTTAAAAGAATGCCTAATTACTCTCCCAATAAAATTATTTAAGATAATAAATTTTTTTCAAATGATCTTTTAAAAATTATTTTAAAAAAATTTATTAAATAATAAATTTAAAAATTTTGTTTGTTTGTTGTTAAAACATCGTTTTTAATTTTAAAGTTTAAAATAATACACAGTAATAAGCAATCGAGAATACCAGTGATAGCGTTAGACTTTTTTATTCTTCTTTAGAACATTCATGTTGTATTCTGACAAAATAATGTCTGTTGTCAGTCTACATATATAAAAAAGATGATAAATATCATTCGTCAAACATAAATGTTAAAGTTCAAACTTTTTTTTGAATTATAAAAAATTAAAATATTTATTATAATTAGCAAAACATTTTTAATTGTATCAGCTGGATTTTTACCGCCAATTAATGATAACTGTTCTATCTAAAAAGAAACAATGCAATAAAATTGAGAATATTCATGATAATTAAAAAAAAATATTTTAATTATATGTAACAAATAAGAAATCGTTTATAAACTAGGCTCAATTTATTTTAAAAAAAGGAGTGGAAGATGTTAAGCTTTATTACGCGGTGATTTTAATTAAGCTTAAAGGGCTGTTTTTATTTTTTATATGACTTGAGGCTCTGCAAAGGAAAAATTGTAATCTTTTTTGTTCTGTTTACTGGTGAAGTTTAACGTTGCATAATTTACGGACGATGCCTAAACTATAAAGATTAAATCCATGCATATAAAAGTAATGTATTGAATATCTCCATTTGCAATTTTTTTTTTCAAAACATTAAGTTTATCTGAACTTTTAGGCTGTTTAAAATTTTTTTTTGAATCATTAAAGAACTGTGCAGTTCATTCTACCGACATGTTTTTTATTTCAGCAAGTTGGCACATAACTTTCCTCGGAAACTCTGAAAAGCAAAATATATAAGTGAAGCCATATAAAACATAGTATTTTCTATATATGGTTGGAAAAAGGTCAAGTTAAACTAAATAATGCAAAAAATCTAAAGTTTCATGCTTAACCGTAAAAAAAAGATATAAACAAGTAAAGTTCAAGTTGTCTAACGTCAATAACTGTAAAGAATCGCAACCTATGACAAAGTAGAGTTAAAAGAAGTTATAAATGAGTATGTATAATGAGTATATATATATATACATATATATATATATATATATATATATATATATATATATATATATATATATATATATATATATATATATATATATATATATATATATATATATATATGTACATATATATATATATGTATATATTTTATATATATGTATGCATCATTTATACATTATAACATAATGTATACATAATGTATATATAAACAGTATTATATACAACCCACGATGGAACAATCATCAAATTAAATGAAACTACAAAAGAACGAGACCTAGGTATCAACATAAGTAATAATCTAAATAATTATATATACAACCCATAATAGAAAAATCATCAAAGAAAATGAAGCAACACAGAAACGAGACCTAGGTATTAACATAATTAATAATCTGAAATGGAATGACCACATCACAACGATAACCAATAAAGCTTACTCAAAGCTAGAACAATAAAGTGGAAATTTATATTCTGGTCGACTGACTCGTTTACTAAACTATATACAACTTATGTTAGACCTGAATTAGAATTTTGCGCACCAGTTTGGAATTCACATTTGAAAAATGAAATAAAAAAACTTGAAAAAGTTCAGCAAAGAGCTTCAAAGCTTGTACCAGGATTAAATCACAATTCATATGAAAAACGTTTATTAAGCTTAGGGTTAGAAAGTCTCGAAGCCAGAAGAATTAGAGGGGACCTCTTCCAAAATTTTGTAATAAAAACTTATTTAAACAAAGTAAACTGGTGTTGTCCAAACTCAAATACTTTTTCTTCAACTCTAAAAGATCCATCTTCAATTATCAGAGGAGAACCACACAAAGATAGTGTCTTATTGGTACAATTTACCAAATGACTTAGTAACATCAAAAACAATTAACAAATTCAAGAAAAAATATGATTATTTATTGCACAACAAATAAGTATTTAATTGCTACTATGGTCTAATAGACTATAAATATATATATATATATATATATATATATATTTATATATATATATATATATATTTTTTTTTTTTTTTTTTTTTTTTTTTTGTTATTCACCTCCTCAAGGCCATGAAGGCCACTACAGATGAGGAGGCTACTCAATAGTGGTTATAACCCTCTCTCAACTCTATAACTCCGAAACACGAACCTCGACGAACAAGGCCGCTGCGCGGAGAAACAAGTTGAGCGCGGTACTACCAGGGACGTGGTGGGGATCGAACTCGGAACCTTTCGCTTCTGAAGCGAGCGCTTTACCACTACACCACTACCGCATTATATATATATATATATATATATATATATATATATATATATATATATATATATATATATATATATATATATATATATATATATATATATATACGGTTCCATGTCAATTCAGTACACGGGCAATTCAGTACAGGACAAGTCAGTACGCGGGCAATTTAGTATGCGGGCAATTTAGTACGCGGGCAATTCAGTACGCGGGCAATTCAGTACGCGGACAGTTCAGTACGTGGGCAATTCAGTACACGGGCAAATCAGTACACGAGTAATTCAGTACACGGGCAATTCAGTAATGGGCAATTCAGTACACGGGTAATTCAGTACATATTTTTTTGTAATAATTTTTTCAATTGACAAAAAATTCAAGGGAAATTTATCATTTTCATAATGGGATAATTCTTAAAACCCTCAAAAGTAGCAAACCTGATAATGTGCAACCACCACCATTATTATCTAAGACACATCTAGCAAGAACAAAATGTTAACAGTTATTAGATATCACCAAATTTCCCTAAATTTTTTATTTGCTGACATTCTGAGTCTCCAATTATCTGGTAACTGAGATACAACTTTAATGTCCTACCCGTACATTCTGTTACACAGGCACTCCCACATTTTCTTCAAGGAAAAAATTAGTGGGGGAAATAAAAGCAATTCTTCTCCCACACTCTTTTTTTCCTGAACAAAAGGCTGCCTTCCCTTACTGCTGCTCAGGCAGAATTAAGCGTGGGAAAGAAAAGCAATTCCTCTCTCACACTCTTTCCTGCCTGAATAAAAGTATGTCTTCCTTTACTCCTGCTCACACAGAATTAAGTGTGGAAAAACAAAGCATTTCCTCTCCCACACTCTTTTCTGCCTGAGCAACAGTAGGAGAAGAGAGTAAACTTTTTTTCTCCTACTCTACACCCCTCCTAATTTTACAGGCAAGTGTTTTTTTCTCACACACCTTTCTTCTATACTCTTCCTGTTAGTACAGTGGGGAGATGACCTTGGTGAAACAGCCCACCTTCTGCTATAAAAGGAGGACTAATATTTTAGTTAGTCTCATTCTTCTTAAATATTTTGACCTATCAAGTCTATCTAATTAAGGTCCAAAGTTTAAAATTTAAATAAAAATGGCATTTTCATTTTCAAAGTCAGAAAAGAAAAAAGATGTTTTACAGCTTGATGGTCATGACTACCTGTTCCACAGGTCACATACCACTGGTGACATTAAGGTATGGCGGTGTTGAAAGTACAAAACTTGTCCTTCAAGAATGTCCACATATGGAAATCAGATTGTAAAGCCTCCAAATGAGCACACTTATCCTGATGACCCAAAACAGTCAAAGGCAAGAGCGGTCATAGCAAGCCTGAGAAGGAAGCTTCAACATCCCAGGCGTCTACAAGGAATATTGTGGGGCAATATCTTCAAGGGCAGTCTAATGATGTTCTTGCCAGACCAACGAAACGAACTGATGTTGAGAGAAACCTTAGGCGGATCAGACAATATGCAAAAACCATTTTGCCTTCTCCAAAATCAATGAAATTTGATATTCCCCCAGAATTTAATGACATTGTTTTATATGATTCTGGAAGGGCAGATCCACAGCGAATTCTTGCTATTGGTAGCAATGACTTGCTTCACTTTCTTGAAGGTGACACTTGGTTTAGGGATGGCACTTTTAAAGTGGTTCTAGAAATGTTTTTTCCGCTCTATTGTTTTCATGCTAAAGTTGGAAACTCATATTTCCCCCTGCATATATTTCTTACTGCCAAATAAAACTGGAGGAACCTATCACAGAATGATCTTAGCACATAAAGGGCTTGTGCCAAATCTTAATCCGCGCAAAATTCTTCTGGATTTTGAGCTGGGAGCCATCTCCAGCTTTCGAGATGAGTTTGCAGCAGCAAATATTTCTGGTTATTTTTTCCACTTTTCACAATCAATTATATAAAATGTTGGAGAACTTGGTTTAAAGAGGGAATTTAAGACAAATGTGGACTTCAACATTTGAGTGAAACACTAACTTCCCTGTCATTTGTGCCACTTGCTGAGCTTAATGAAAGATTTAAAGAATTGGCTCCAATGTTTCCATCTCCCAACAAATGACTTTCTTATTTTGAGACTACTTTTGTCAGAGGTCCAGATTTCCGCCTGCAATTTGGAATCATTATGCCGATGCATTAGCCTGTGCACCAAAAACAACTAACTGCTGCTAAGGATTTCGTTATGCACTGCAGGCACTATTTATGTGTTCACATCCAACCATCTGGACACTTTTCAATGGACTCATAAGGGACATGACAAATCATCGTTTAACTGCTCAGAATGCAGAAGTGCTAAATCTGGAGAACCAAAGAAATAGCTAATCATGAATTTCATTAGAAAACATTTCAGAAAAGTAACCAGTTTATGTATAAGTATGTAAAATAGTAATGTTTAAAGAGAAAATATATTAAATTGTAGCTTCAGAAGGTTTATATTAAATTATGTGTTTCATTTAAGCCAAAGAAAATTAGATATTAATGAAGGGGATACAATTAAATGATATCTCTACAGTAGGTCAAATAGGTTTGGTTCTCTTTTGCACCAACTCTGCTCGCTGTTCTTGAAGTTAGTTGTATATATCTTTAGGATAATATTGTAAAAGAGAACAGTCTTCAAAAAGTAGTAGTAATTCGTGAAAAGTTTTAATACTGAGAATATTGCTAACTTGCTATCTTTGTGCCTAATATATTTTGAAAAACTATAACAAAGTAGAAAAAGGTAATAAGACTGTAAGAGGTAAAGAGGAAAATTTTTTGTACCTATACATAAATTACAGTACTGAATTTCCACGTACTGAATTTCCCAGTACTGAATTGCCCTGTACTGAATTGTACGTGTACTGAATTGCCCGTGTACTGAGAAAAGTTTACAGCAGCTGTAATTTTTTTCCCTCCAAATAGGAGGGCAATTAGTCAAGTTTGTAATTTTTTTTCAATCTTAAACTTAATTTATATGTATCAACGAATTTCAAATTTGATTCAATAATCTTCTGTTGATCGGCTTTTATGACCTTATAAAGTTTACAGCCCCCTCAATTTGAAGGGGTGTAAGTTTAAGATTGAAAAAAAAAAAGCAAATTTGACTCATTACCCTCCTATTTGTGGCTGGGGGAGCTAATGTTTGGGGTTTTTTGTTGCTCCCAGCCTCCAATCACAGCAGTTTTTTGCATAGCATCCTCATTCCTCATATATATGAACATACTTAAATATGGAGTTTTCTTCAAGCTTCAAAGACGCTTAACTCAAACATAAAAAAAGTTTTCTACGGCCTTGATGTTCTTACTTGACTCTAATTTATATATCAATTTTCACATATTTTTCATGTTTTAAATAAAGAAACAAGTTTAATAAGTCAAGGGCAGGAAAAATCGCATGTTTGCAATCACAGAGAACAAGCAAGTTAAAAAATATGATAACGTGCATCATGGAAGTACTATAGCGTATATCTCTAGTATTTCCATGCTTTAAGCGCGTTAAGAAAGGTGCTAAATTTTAATTAAATACTTATTGTTTTTTTCTTGAAAATATAAAAATATATAAATTCATTAGAATAGTTATACAAAAATTGATATTCTTGTTTTATGTAAGATCAAGTATATTATTATTTATAATTTTCTGAAATTCCAACTAATCAAAAGTTACCCTGAACGTCAGCCCTTTTTTAAAAATCGTATTTAAAAACCGTTGAAATAAATTTGCGCATGATGCAGTTAATCTATCTCCATTAAACTCTTTTAAAAGTATGTTTATGATACTACTTCGGATGCAGCCATGTCAATCGTCTACATTTGAAAGCTTGGTGATGCTTTACTTTATCGATATTAACCATTTTATGTATAAGTTCATTGACTAATATAATAAATAAAAATCTAAGATTTTTTAACTTTTAGCTGCAGTCCCGCTAGATGGAAGATCTTCCTTTACAAGCTTTCGGACGCCATACGTTTAGCTCAGATTGTTTCTATGAAACTAATTGCAAAACAATCACAAAAAATTACAGCTGCTCTAAAGCCGTTGCTTTAGTTACCTTCAATCAAAACATCGACCCGTAATAAGCAGATGACTCGTTTTAGCGATGAAACAGAATTTTTTGCAAAGCAAATAAAGATAGCAAATTCGCAATAAACCTAGATGTGCATTCAACAAATTCAATTTAAAATTGGGATTGTAAAAAATGTTTTGTTAAGATTCTCATTCATCTGGTTAGAAGATCAAGAACAGGTAAAAATTAAAGCTTGAAACAGAAGACAACTTTGACAACTCCAGAAATGAAAAAGAAGACAACAAACAAAGATGCGAAAGATATTTTGCATCTATGTTTAAAGTAGTCTCCGTTTTTCACTTCTGGAAACACTTAATAAGTTTTTAACTAAATGTTCTCAAAGGGTTTATACCCTTTTTTCTAATCTATACGCATTCTAATTTTAATTTTTTACGCAATGCCAGTATCTGTCGCAGAAGGTGAACGACCTTTAAAGTAAACTAAAATTGATTTAAAAAAAACGATTGTAGGGCCACTTTAAATAAAAATATTTAAGAACATCTATCGGATATAAATGTTGAAAAAAAATTGAATACAACTCTGTCGTAAGATGACATGATAATAATAACAGCTTTTGCAAGTAAAAAAGCAAAAAAAAAAAAGGGAGAAATTTCAATATTAATTTCAAAGAATCTGTGTTATTTAATCCAGGTTAGATCCAGATTTTCTTTAAAAAATGCATGTATATTAACAATATTTGAAATAAAAACACAGTCATTGACTTGTATTGTAGTAAATACTTTTATTTAAAAAATATACATGTTTATAGGGGCGCCTAATTGCTACTATGCTTCGGGTGTCATGAAAGCTCTCAGCGGCTCTGATTATGTATGTGCATTTTTCCGCTAACTTATCATTGACATTGTTTAGAAGTATTGTATAAAAAAATAATTTTCAAGATAACATTCTTTAAAAAAAAATTTATATTAATATATATATATATATATATATATATATATATATATATATATATATATATATATATATATATATATATATATATATATATATATATATATATATGAAGAGTACACGGGAAAAAACAGGTCACATTTAAAAAGTTTTGAGAAAGTATATATTAATCATTTAAAAAAAAAAGAAAAAAAAAAGAAAAAAAAAAGTCTTGGTATAAAGTTAGGAAAAAAAATTTTTCAATAAAAGTTACAAATATTTTATTAAAATGTAAACTTTAGGTAAATTAATCCAGAAATAATTTTTTCTAATTTGCTTCTATGTTTTATTTGAAAACTTTTATAAATGATTAATATATACTTTCTCAAAACTTTTAAATGTTACTCTGCTGTTTTTTCCCGTGTACTCTTCCTTTTTTTTTTTTTTTTTTTTTTTTAAAAGGTTATTTAGGTGGTCCCAGAAGTCCTTACGGTCTTATCACGGAGCACCGCGGAAAAGCATTCAACTAGAAGTTCACGCCTCCTTCCTTACCAATGTCGCTTATTGAGCTAGAGCCGGCGTCGAACCTCGGACCTCTAGTTTCTGAGCCAGAACTCTAACCACTGCGCCACGGCTGCTCTAAATATCTATATAAATATAACTGCTCTTCAGCCCACATGGCTTTAGTAAATTTACAATAAAATATTTTTTCTGAAAAATACTACGTGAAGAATAAAACTCAATAACATAATTTACAATAACATTTAATAACATTTAAAGCCCACATGACTTTCGTAAATTTACAATAAAATATTTTTTCTGAAAAATACTAGGTGAAGAATAAAAACTCATATATACATCCTCATATGTACACATACACAAACACATATACAAACATACTTGCACACACATATATAAACATACTCGCATATATATCAGAAGTTTAGGAGATGCAATTTCATTTGTCGTTTAAAAGAGGAAGTGCTTTTCAAATCTTTTATATTGTTATTTTTTAATTGATTCCATTGTTTAATAATAACCTTGGTTAATAATTGAGAATTTTGACACTTGTAATTTTACACTGCTCAATTGATAGTTATGGTTGCTATTTGACCGAAGATTATATTTTTGTGAAAACGCCAATGTAAAAATATCAGAAAATAATTTTTGGCAGCAAGTTATTCTTATATTTATACATAAATATCAATATTTGAGGCGAATTAAGTTTTGATATATTTAACACATTCATGCATTTCATTACAGAGGAAGGGTTTTCTAATCTTTTTAAATAGTTAACCGCTTTACATGCGTGGTTTTGTAGCCTCTGTAATCTTATTAATTTAGTTTTGTGTGTGTTAGCCCAAACAATATTAGCGTAAGAGAGATGACAATGAACAAGACTGAAGTAAAGCTTTGCGCGTGATTTATAATCAAGAAAGGCCCTAGATTTATATACATTTTTGCTTCAATAAGACTAATATGTTTTTTCCATGATAGATTCTCATCAAATATTACTCCCAAAAACCTTGTATAATTTACTCGATTTATTTCATTTTTATTAGTTGACAGTTTTGGCAACTTTAACGGAAGATTGGTTGTCTTATTTTATGGAAGAGAGTAAAACTTGTTTTTTCACAATTTAATGATAACTTATTAGCTATAAACCATTTATTAAAACTTTTCAGGTCAGTGTTCATTGTTTCGAACAATATTTTTACATCAGAATTGTTGTAGAATAAATTTGTATCGTCTGCATACATAATTGACGATATTTTATGAGAAGCTTTATTCATATCATTAACATATATTAAAAATAATAAAGGTCCCAAGATCAATCCCTGTGGGACTCCGTAATCAATATCAAGAGCTCCTGACTCCTCCAGGACAACAAACTGTTTTCTATTAAAAAGATAACTTTTAACCCACTTATATGTTAGGCCTTTAATGCCGTAATGCTTTAACTTTGAAAGCAAAATTCCGTGATTAACGGTATCGAATGCCTTAGAGAGATCGATAAATACTCCAAGTACTTGTTCCCATTTATCAAAGCACATAGATATTTTATTGGAGAGTTCAATAATAGCGTGTTCAGTAGAGCAGTACCTCTGAAATGATTGATTTTTGCATAAAAGCGTATTTAATGTCATGTAATCATAAATTCTTTTAAAAATCACCCTTTCAAATATTTTTGAAAAGACAGGGAGTAGTGATATAGGGCGGTAATTGGAAACAGAAGAACAATCACCATTTTTAAAAACTGGGTGAATTTTAGCTAATTTTAATTTATCAGGAAATATACTATTCTCAAATGAAAATGCTATTAAATAAAATAATGGTTTACTTATACTATCCATAACATAGATAGCTACATTACAAGTAATGTCGTCATATCCACATGACTTGTTACGCTTTAGTTCAAATAGCGCTTTGTTAAACTCGTGTTTATTTATTTTTTCATTAGATATGCTAGTCGTGGGTTTATCTCCCAAGTATTCATCAAACACTTTAGTCGACTGAACAATATTAGATGCAAGAGAGGCGCCTACATTAACAAAATAATTGTTAAATTCTTGACATATATTTTTTTCACTTGTTATAGTTTTGTTGTTAATAATTACTTGTTTTGGTAAGTAAGAGAGTTTCTTTTTCTCTCTTCCAGTTACTTCATTTATAATACACCAAGTTTTCTTGATATCAAACTTGTTTTTATCCAGCTGGTTAGAATAGTACTTTATTTTAGCTTGTTTTAAGTTATTTTGATAAAACATTTTATATGATTTGTACGCATTTTCGTCAATTTCCTTTTTAGATTTTAGAAATTTTATATAAAACTTTTGTTTTCTTTTTGATGATTTTATCAAATTATTTGTCATCCATGAGTTTTTAAGTTGTTTATTTTTTATTTCACTGGTTAATTTTGGGCAGACATTGTCATAAACATTTGAAAAGTATTCAAAAAATTGTCAAACGCGCTGTTGGGGTCTGCAGAGGAATAGACATCTTCCCATCGCTCTTCGTACAACTTCTTTTTAAGTTTATCTAGGCTTTTAATACAAAGATTTCTTTTAGTAACAAATACTTTTTTATTGCCGTCGTTAGATGAAACTCCGTGCGCAATGTGATAGATAGGAAAATGATCAGAGAAATCTGAAATAAAAATGCCAGATTCGAAATGAGTATCTAAAAAATTATTAGTTAAAATATATCAATTGAGGACGAAGTAGTTTTTGTAATACGCGTTGGCTTAAAAATGGTAGATATAATGTTAAATTCAAGTAGTAAATTAAAAAAGTTTTTTGTATTTACAAACTTTTCATAACACATAGCATCTAAGTTAAAATCACCAGCGAAAAAAATATGCTTATTCTGAATGCTCATTTGCGATATAATTGCTCTAAGGCTATTATGAAAGTTAATTTGCTTACCGCATGGTGGTCGATAAAGCGAGGAGATTAAAAAAGGCTTACCAGTTTAATTTAGAATTTCAATATACAAAGTTTCGATATGTTTGTTTGCTTAACAAAAAGTTTTTTTTGCTTTAAATTCAAACTTGTCAAGAATATAGATTGCAACGCCGCCTCCCATACTTCAACACGTGGTTGATTTATTATTTTGTAAGATGATAAATTGTACCAAGAATTTTCTGACAAAGGCAATTTTGCATCTTTTCAAGTTTCTAAGATACATATAACATCAAAAAGATAGTTTATAGAGTAATAAAAATGTTTAAAAGCCTCAAAGTTTTTATTCATTGATCTTATGTTTATACTTAAGATACTAAAATCTTTATTGTTTTTTTCTCTATTAAACTCGTCAGGTTTATAGTATTAGTTGTCGAGACAACTAATATTTATTTCAGTCAAAAAACTATATTCATTTTTGTTAGTTCTCAAAAAGTTTATAACTGGAGACTCTAAGTTTTCAATATTAATTGTTATATTATTTTTGTTAGTTGAACTCATTTCTTATTAGATCGTTTAAAAAATTTTAATCAAAGTCATAAGTAATATAAAAAATAAATACAATAAAAATAAATTTGTTTTCACTTATCTTTGTTTGACGTGGCATTGCTTATACTCGGCATTTCTCCTACGATCAGGCGGTTGTATACCTTTGCATATTTTCCTTGACTTCGATGCATTTTTGCTTGTTCAAATAATTCTTTGCGGATTCTCATAGTTTCTTCACTAAAGTCTTCATTAATGAAAATATTTTTCCCCTTAAGATTTCTTGCCCTAGCCAGAACGTTTTCTTTTTTCTGCCAGTTTAATAATTTGCAAATAATTGTCCTCGGCTTGTTTTCAAATTTTCCAACTCGATGGGCTCTTTCTATGGTTATTGGTTCATTAATTTAAAGATCCTCTTTAATAAGATCCTCTTTAATAATATATATATATATATATATATATATATATATATATATATATATATATATATATATATATATATATATGTATATATATATATATATATATATATATATATATATACATACATATATATATATATATATATATATATATATATATATATATATATACATATATATATATATATATATATATATATAATATATATATACATATATATATACATATATATATATATATATATATATATATATATATATATACATATATATATACATATACATATATATATATATATATATATATATATATATATATATATATATATATATATATATATATATATATATATATATACATATATATTTGTATAGGTGTAAATAAGTAATAAAGTTGGGTTAAGGTTTTTTTGTTAAAATATGATCTGGATTTATATAAGACTTTGTTACTTTCAGATATTTTTTTGGCAAATATGTGGTTTTCATGTAACATTTTCGTTGAGAACCACTTCTAAAAATTTAAAAACAAAATCTCTTTTTATTTTAACTTCGTTGATAAAATATTTTGGCAATTTTAAGAGCAAATAGCGATTTTTTGGAGAGCGAATGGAAAAGAATCAATTTGGTTTTATTAATGTTTAGAGTTAATTTGTTACATTTAAACCAAGTAGACATGTTTTTAAGTACATCATTTATTGTAGAAAAGAGTGTGGATATGTCATTATTAGTCTGGAATAAGTTAATGTTGTAGGCATGATACTCATTAAGTTTGAGGCTTTATTTAAGTCATTTATATAGATTAAGAATAAAAGTGGACCCAAGATAGAACCTTGAGTAACACCCTTGGGAATATTTGGAGGATGGCTTTGGTTATAGTTCTTATTAAAAACAAGTTGTTTGCAGTTTGATAAGTAACTTTTAAGCCATTTTGTAGTTATATAGTTTATTCAGTAGTATCTTAGTTTTTTGAGCTGGATTTCATGGTCGGCAGTATCAAATCCTTCTACAAGTCAATAAAAATACCTTATGGAAACTGAGATCTTTGAAAGGAATTGGAGTTTTCTCGTACAAATTGGATGATTGCATGTTATGTGGAACTATTTTTTCTAAACCAAATTGATTATTACATAAAGTGTTATTGGAAACAAAATAATTCTGTACTCTACTGTACACAATACCCTTTAAGGTTTTTGAAGAAGTAGAAATGATAAATATAGGGTGATAGTTACTGATATTGTAACAGTCTCCTACCACCAAAATCGAAATAACTTTTGAAATTTTTAGCTGGTCAGGAAAAACGTCTTGGTGGACAAATGGTTCATAAACTTTAAAAAGAATATCTTTAAGTTAATCAAAACACTCGAAAGTTATGTCACCATAAGCCCCAATGGCGTTTTTTTAGTGATTTGAAAGCAATTTCGAATTCATCAAAACATAGTCTTGAGTATATTTCTAAGGAACAGTTGCAATCATCCGTTAGTAAGTTTTTAAGCATACTCTAGATACTAGGTATATTCTTTTATTAAAAAATTTCTGTTCGTTAAATTCTTTGTTAGAAGTTTATGGTAACCTATATAACTTCTCAACTTTTGGAATGTTTGCGTATTTTACAAAACTGAGAAATTAAACTCGTTTTTTAACTTAAAAAAGAATAATATTAAAAAGTAAATTCATTAATAATTTTTAAAAAGATTTTCGTATAGTGAAATTAAACGAACTTATCAAATTTCTCATTTTTTTTAAATAAAAAAATTTACGCAAAAAGTTGTCATTTTTTTTTTATGGCAAAAATAAAAAGTCAATTCTCCGAAAACAACATAACAGTTCATAATTAAGCACTTTTTTTATTTTCTTTATGTTAGTTTTATTTTTATTTTATGTTTTTGCAATTTAAATTTATTTAAGTCATAAATCGTAATATAAAAACAAATAGCAGGGGTAAGAAGAAGACATAGTTTGTTTTCTCACCAAGCCCCTTAATAAATATAAAAAAATAAAAAAACAACAAAAATAAAAACACAAAAAAAAAACGTATAGAAACTATAGTTCTCAATGTCCTACTTTAACTTTTAGTATTGTATTGGTTAAGAAAAATTTGAATCCAAAAAAAAAATATTAAGTATAATAAAAATTATATTATTAAAAAGCAGGTCCATAAAATATGAAGGACTCTGACAATGTGCCCTACAATCACATAATACATATGCTAGATAACTTACAAAATATATATTATATACAATACCACATATTATATATAATACCACAATTATATATATGACTACAGATATAAAACAAAAATAGTTGGCCGGAACCGTACTTTTCAAAGTTGATTGAGTTAATTTTAATTTTGAAGCTTTTGATAATTTTGGTATTAACGACGTCAGACGGCAAGTTATTCCAAATATTAACAACCCTGAGTGAGAAAGAGTATTTACGGACATCGAGTTTACACTTAAGTTTACGTAGTTTGAAGTTGTGAGTGTAAATATAAATATAGCTATTAGTTAAAAAGAAACTTTATTTATTTAGGCAAACTATATTGTTCAGAATTTTGTATTATGTAATCATGTCTTGTTTAAGGCGACGAATTTCTAGTAGTTCCAAACCAAGAATTTTAAGTCCATTTAAATGTGAAAAGTTATTTAACAACAGCAACAGCAACAACAACAAGATCTTTATTCTCCTTTTTAAATCATACAATAATATTATAATAATAATAAATATAATAAATAATAAAAATAAAAAAAATTATAATTCGATAGATTGTAGTAAATAAAAATAATTGATTAATAAATATATATATATATATATATATATATATATATATATATATATATATATATATATATATATATATATATATACAAGTATAATAATGATTATATATATGTATATATATATATATAATCATATATATATATATATACATATATATATATATATATATAAATATATATATATATATATATATATATATATATATATATATATATATATATATATGTATTTATATATATATATATATATATATATATATATATATATATATATATATATATATATATATGTATATATATATATATGATATATATGATTATATATATATATATATATATATATATATATATATATATATATGTATATATATATATATGATTATATATATATATATATATATATATATATATATATAT
Source organism: Hydra vulgaris (assembly GCF_038396675.1). Classification (NCBI taxonomy): domain Eukaryota; kingdom Metazoa; phylum Cnidaria; class Hydrozoa; order Anthoathecata; family Hydridae; genus Hydra; species Hydra vulgaris. The sequence goes on from NC_088933.1 coordinate 39,444,843, forward strand.
ATATATATATATATATATATATATATATATATATATATATATATATATACATATATATAATCATTATTATACTTGAAAAAGTTAAGGATAAATATAAGAACGCGGGCATTCTAAGAATACCTTAAGGTCTTGTTGCAGAGAACCGCTGTTGAAACTTAGACATTTCTTTCTTTATAGTTTTAAGTAGCTTGGTTAAAGGGCTTGCAACGAAATTAAATAGTCTTCCAAACGACTCATGCAACTTTTGTCTGTGATTTTTAGATAAATTTGACTTTCTTAAAATAAAAATATATGCTCAAGTAATCTTCATTCAATGATTATTATTTGATATTTCAATTGAGTTTTTCTACTTCGTTTTCTATATTTACGACTAATTTCACCATATGTTTTGCATTTTTTTCTTCTTCTTCTTCTTTAAAGTATATCTACAAGGTCAACAATAAAGTATAAATAATTAGGATGTTACTTTTTTCGTTTTATAGTATTGATCTTTATTGTATTGATAAATATTGATCAAATACTTGTAATGTAATTTCATGTTCTTTCTTTGTCTGTAATAATGTTACCTCTTCTGTGATACATCTGTACAATGCTACTCTTCTGATATAAAGGTTTATGAATATCTACATACACATACAAACGCACACACATGCATATCCGGATACATAGATACATACACACATACATACATACATACATACATACATACATACATACATACATACATACATACATACATACATACATACATACATACATACATACATACATACATACATACATACATACATACATACATACATACATACATACATACATACATACATACATACATACATACATACATACATACATACATACATACATACATACATACATACATACACACATATATATACCCATATAAACACATATATATACCCATATACATATAAATACATATATATATATATCCGTATACATATAAACACATATACATAAGTATGCATATACTTTTTTTTTTTTACCATTTAGAGAGTTCGCAGTACATATACAAAATAAGAAATATATATACATAGTTAATAATACAAGTTTAAATAAAGATCAAAAACTAGCGCAGCATTTGTATTTACATTTAAAGTCGTTCGGTATAATGGCGTAAATAAAATAAAGTTTATATAAACCAAATATCTTAGTCAATGCAACCTTCAATTATATTCAAATAAATGTATATAAGTAGTAAATTTAAATTAATATTGAATAAAATAAATCAATATTGACGTATTTAAGAGCTAAGTAGCATTTAAAAGTATGTAAGTATATTATCAATTGAAAAAATTACTCCTTTAAGTTTTCTCTTAAATAAAAAATAACTCCATTCATGAGAAAAATCAAAATTTCTTAACACAATATTGTTCCATAAGAAAGCTCCACGAAATGAAATATAGGTTTTACCAAAGTTTGTTTGAATAATTGGTTGTTTAATAGAATTATAACTTCTTAAAGAATATTTATTTTTTTCTTTTAAAGAATATAAATCAAGAAAGGGGGTTAGAGAGAAGTTGGTTTTACACTTGAACATAAAACAAAGAACATTAAAAACATTTACTCGATATATATTAAGAATATTTATATTAATTAAGAGAGGCTTTGAGTGAGTAAGAGAATCTTTGAAATTTATAAGTTGTGCAATGTGCTTCTATTGACAATAAAGTGGTTTTAAATTATTTTTGTAAGCGCTTCCCCACGCAATACTTGCATAATTAATATGACAATGTATAAAAGAGTAATAAAGTTGAATTAGTTGATATTTATTCAAAACGCTTCTTACTTTATACAAGACTCCAACATTTTTTCCAATTTTACTACATAAGTTTCTGATGTGATTTTCCCAGGTTAGATTTTCATCTATAATAATACCTGAAAAGTTTGTAGACATTACTCTTTTTATTTGAATATTATCAATATAAAGTATAGGCATTTCACTTGGGAGTAAACGTTTTTTAAATGATGGATAAAAAAGAGTCCATTTGGTCTTTTCAATATTGAGCGATAGTTTATTTGATTTGAACCAATTAGAGATTTTTGTTAACTCAATATTCATATCATTAAAAAGTTTACTACTATTATTACATGATAAGAAGAGGTTAGTATCATCAGCAAACATGATTGTTGTTAATATATAATTTATCATCAGCAAACATGATTGTTGTTAGATTGTATTTAGAAAGTAAGGTAAAGAAGATTCTTCGACGTGGACATATTGTTTGTGATTTTTTTGGTAACTTTTAAGTAACATTAAAGCTTTTCCAGTAATACCATAATATTTAAGTTTTGTAAAAAGTATTTCATGGTCAATTGTGTCAAACGCCTTAGATAAGTCAATAAAAACGCCTAAAGTAAGTTCTGCTTTTTCAAATGTTTCAGTTATGCTTCGAGTGATCTAAATTATTGCATGTAATAATGAGTAAATTAATTATAAATATTTAATAATAATTACTAAATGGTTGATACGGATGGTGTCACTCAAACAGAATTCTGATCATAGAAGTGAAACCAGTTTTTAAATATAATATGACTAATAATAAGCATACACACATAGAACATAAACTAAGTAAACATTTAAAAATCATACTTTGATGATAATAATAAAAAATAAACAAACAAGAAGTTAATGATAATGGTTGCAGTAACCATAACTAAAAAAATAAGAGTAAATTTTAAATATTAAGTGAAAAAATATAGGTTAGCAATTCTCTTGGTAAAACGTCTTTGCAGTGCGGTTTGGCAACCAATCTGGATGGCATTATTCTAAAATCGGTCTTATGTCGGTAATATAGGCTTTTACTATAACACGTGGATCGTGGACTTTAAAACACTTAATGATTAAATATCCTCAAATGTTTGATGCGTGTACAATGATGAAACATAGTTATTGTAGTTTAATTAAGAATCCATGGTCACACTAACATCTTTTGGGTTTGTAGACCAGGTTAAATTATGATAATTGATAACTGTAATTTATATCTTTGCAAAGTGCTTAATGAACTACTGTTCTTAAACTCATTAAGCATTTCAATTTTTTTAAGTTCATTAGTTCATATTTTGTTCCATAATTTTGGCCCTTTAGTAGAAATTGAAAATTTTATGAAAATAAACATCAATTAGCTGGTGTGTTTACTTTATATTTTGATCGTTTTACAATTGAATGCTGAAAAGATGGTTTCTATATTTTCCTCTTTTCTTTTTCTATATCAACCTCTTTTTTTCAATTAGCTGGTGTGTTTACTTCTATATTTTGATTGTTTTATAATTGAATGGTGAAAAGATAGTTTCTATATCTACTTCTTTTTTTAACTCTACCTAATGTGTTAATTTAATAACAGATGTTGTATTAATATATGATTTTATAAATTGAATAAACATTGAATTAAGTTAAGTACATGTTAACAGGTGTCTGCGGAAAAATAACTTGATTTTCATGTCAAGCTGGTTTATCATAGTTTCTTATATAACTAAGTGATTTTTTTTTAATTAGTTGTTTTAGTACTCTTTGTAAGATTACCTTACTGCAACTTTCGTTTTTTCACCTTACTGCAACTGTTGTAAGTAAGATTTTTTATATCTATTTTATCATTTTACGTTACGTTAATACACATTTTACTTTAGCAATTTTGAACAATTTTTCAAACTTACGTTTTTGCAATCTTTTAGTATCTATAACCTGTATTAGCATTGTATTGAGTGTATATTGTATTAGCATCAGGGATTGTCCATAAATTAGGCAACGCTAAATTTCACACTTTTTTTATAAAATAAATTATTATTTCTTATTTGTTCCATATGATTTTGTTTATAAATATCACAATGCAAATATAATACCAGCTATAGTTTTATTTGTGGAAAAGAATGATGCTTTTTATTTTTAGAAAACGAATTCTTCACAATGATTGTATCCGTGATTTTTATTTTATTGAGCATAAACTGTTTATTTTTTCCTTCAACTGATGCAAAACTTTCGGCATCGCAAATACAAAATCTTGTCCAAGCTGGACTGATAGTTGGCTCCGCTGTAGAAAAATTGATTGGAAAAATATCAAGCTGTGGTAAAATGTGCTGGCATAACAATTGGGCTCACCGAGATAATGTAGCCAACCAACTTAATATGTATGACTGGCGCTGTTCTTACGGCTACACATGGGGAGGTAGATGTTACTGCGTAGGGCCTGCACACTGCGGATGTGGAGAAAATTGCTACAATGGAGATTGGGAAAGACGCGATAAAGAAGCAAAGACAGCTGGAGTATATGACACACAGCGCTGCTCGTTCGATAACATGAATGGTGGAAGATGTTATTGCTGGGGCAAACCCTGTTTATAATTGACATGTTATTTTATTATATGAATTATCATTGAAAATAATTTAATATATGTATCATATAATTATCATATATTTCATTTTATTTTCATTTCTTTTAAGAATCTTTTTGCAGCAAAAAAATATTTAGTAATATATTTATAAATTAATATATCACTATTTCATTATTAGATTTTTTCTTTTGTTATGTTTGCTGGAAAAAAATTATATATAAAGTTGAAATAATGCGTTCGGGTGCAAAGATTTTTTGCTTTACAGTTATATTAAAAAGTTATCAAAATCAGTTAAAAATTGCATTATGTTTTATCCTTAGTCAAAATTATTAACTAGCGAACTATTATTGACTAAAAATCAACGCTTGATTTGAAATGTATATTTCAAAATTTTTTAAATATGCGTTTACTAAATGTTGATCTAACGTTTAGAATATCGACTTTAGTCAATATTGTAAACCTTTAGTCGACCTTAATTAAACGTAAACATTTATAGATTTAAAATCTACGCTTGAAATCTCTTAATATATACGTTTATTAAACGTCGATCAAATGTCGATCAAACGTTTACAATATTGACTAATATAAGTCGTTATTCTAAACGTTTAATCGACGTTTAATAAATTTTTATTATATTATAATATAGTAGTATAGCCATTGGTCAGAATACTCACTTAACAGCTTAAGCCACGCGGTTTAAAAAGGCATAATCAAAACGAAATAAAAAACTTGTTAAAAAAAACTGTTTTTTAAAAAGTTTTTTATTTTTACAACTAAATGTAAAACGACTGATAAATAACTAATAAACAAGTGTCGGGTGCGCCAATTTAAATCATGGAAGTTACTAATCTACCTTACGAATCTACCTTCCTAATTGCCAAAAAATCAATGGACCCCGAAGTTTTAGAAATTATTGATGGCGAAATTGACACAGTTAAAAAATATGAGTTACTGGTCTCTCGTTATGAAAGTCTTGCTGCAAAAACTTTTTTCATAAGTTTTATTAAGCAGTTTAAATTCATTTTGGAAACGATAGGTATTCATCTTGCAATAACCAAGGCTTTAAAAACTAAATTTTTATTATTTATTTAAGATGCATTTTAGCTTAATTTATTTACATTTCCTAATGAATATTGGTGGAACAGAGCTGGTAAAAACCACTGCTTATATGTCGCAAATTTACTAATTTTTTAATGTCAAAAATAAACATGGATGGTAAAGGAAATTTTGGAAACTTCCATTCAGAAAATTCTCTTTATGTAAAGTTGTTCTTTGAAATTCCAATTTTGATTCATTAATCTTAAAATGCTAAATATTTAACTATTATATATGTAATAAGACCTATATAGCTCTAATTACTTATATAAAGTTAAAAAGTTATAACATAATTTTAATTTATATTAGTTTTAAAACTTAAATAAATTGAAACTACGTAAACTAAATCAAGGAAACTATTAGACAAGATCTAAAAGTTTAACATACGTTTACTTAGGCTAAATCTAAACTCTTTATATACGTTGATATGACTAGATTTAAACTTAAATTAGACAAAATCTAAACGCTTTATATACGTATAATAATCCTGTAATAAACGCCTAAAATACGTTTGAATATAGACGTTTTATGGACGTTTGCTCGAGAAGTTAATCTGGATTTCATTCTAAACGGATAATTGATCCAATCTAAACGTTCTGTCAAAACATTGTTTTGACGTTTAATAGACGTTTGTGTGTTTACTGGGACATAACAGCTTAAGTCAAGCGGTTTAAATAGGCATGATTAAAACGAAATAAAAAACTTGTTAAAAAAACTATTTTTTATTGGCTAAATAATTAAATTAGACTTAAATGAGTTTTCAAGAATTACTTTCTTACAACAACTGAAACCAAAACGAGTGTCGGGTGCGCCATTTTAATTCATGGAAGTTACTAAAGTACTTTACTAATCTGCCTTCCTAAATGCCAACAAATCAATAGACTCCGATGTTTTAGAAATTATTGATGGCGACATTGACACAGTTAAAAAATATGAGCTGCTGGTCTCTTGTTATGAAAGTCCTGCTACAAGAACTTCTTTCGTAAGTTTTATAAACAGTTTAACTTCATTTTGTAAACGCTAGTGTGATTGTGTAACAGTAGGTATTCATCTTTGCAATAATCAAGAGGTTAAACAAAATATTTATTTTTTTATTTTAGATGCATTTTGGGTTAATTTAGTTACATTTGCTAAAGAAAATCGGTGGAACAGAGCAGGTAAAAACCATTGCATATGTTATGTCGCGACGTTACTAATTTTTTAATGTCAAAAATAAACATAGATGGTAAAGGAAATATCGGAAACTTCCTTTTAGAAAGTCCACAATATGTAAAGTTCTTCTGTTTAATTCTAATTTTGATTTATGAAGTTACATTTAAAATGCTAACTATTTACCCTAGTTTTTTGCGGTTACAAATCAGGTTACGAAATCAGACTATCAGGATAAGAATGTAGAAGATGATGTTGCAGAAACAGGTCATGATAAACAAGCGGTAGACGGTATTCTAGGAAGATTTTTGATAATACATAAACCAGAGAAAACAGTGATCCAAAATATTCGTTTATGAGTTTAATTAATTTCATTAGTAATCTTTGACTTGATCTTAATGTAAACTTTTATTTTCTGCTAATGAGATTAAATTTTGAAAATATTTGATAGAAATTGTTACCATAAAATTTTCACTGCAGAAAGCTTGATCATTTAATTTATTTAATTATCAAAACATAAACAAGTATAGCGCACAAGCATTTTATCTCTAAATCCCCACTATATGAAGACTTTTATATAAGTTTATAACTTTATACATAGTTTTATAAAATAAAAGTATAGTATAAGTAGTATAGTATAAAACTTTATAAACATATTGTAATAGTTATAAAAAAAAATAAAAATAAGATATATATCACTATATCTTGTTTATAAATTTCAAGACCTATATAGCTCTTATTACTAATATATAGTAAAATATTACTGTTTCTTTATTTATTGCTCAAGAATAAAGTTAATCAAGTAATTTTCTCAAATTAAAAAATATGGTTGTTTTACTCGCAAGTTTTAACCCAATACGGATAAATACATTACCATTTTATTTTAACAACTCACGAAAGTAGTTTAATAAAAATACATTACCATTTTATTTTAACAACAGACGGAAGTAGTTTAATTAAAATTTTGAAAATATAACTACTTAATCTTTAAACTTAAAATATTGAAAACATAATAAACTTAATCTAAAGAATATTTATATTGCAACTAGCTTAAGCAAAAAAAAAAATTATTTCCAAATAGCCTCACACTTTCCAAATAGCCCCTATTTACGGTGAGGAAAAATTCCGTTCAATTTTGTTAAATGGTTACTTTCCGTACTGATAACGAAAGTAATTCTGTAAAAGTAAGAAAATTTCTAACAGTGTAAGTATATGTTTTCCAGTAGAAAAACTTTAAATACGAAGACTTATGTGTCCTTCATTTTATTAACAAATGGGTTTATAAATTTTTAAAAACTTGAGTGAGATTTGAATTCTTATTGTAAAGCTACTAAACAAAAAGCACTCAGTTATATATAAAACCTGTTTTTAATTTAAAGGATTTTAAAAACTGAACTAAATTAACTTGAAATGTCTTTTTCTCGATCAAAAAAGTATATTTTTTAAAAAAGTACATAGAATACTCTTCGGGTTTTAAGTTTTATTCGGGATTTAAGTATATATACCTAATAGTAGATAAGATAAAATAATAATAATAATAGTAAAAATAACATTACTTGCATCCAAGATGGCCACGATCTTCAAAACGATTTAAGCTACCTACCTCTAAATCTGACTATACTTGCACTATTGGAATAAAGGGGATTATGTAACAAAAAAACTCACGACTCGTAGAAATGCTACTTCCGCCCTTACATTATATAAATTTATATAAAATAATATTAAAAAAACTATCAAAAAAATGTTTCCTTAATATAAGTCTAATGTAGTTTACTTTTATTTATAATTTTCATATATTTGTTTTGCAATTTCGATAAGCTGAGTGACATCAAACATTTTGGGAAATGTTGTTATTTGTGTTTCCAAACTATCATTTATTTTCTTTTTTGTCATTAGTTCAATGATTACATTTAATCTTAAACGAATTCGTAACATATCAACATTGTTTTTTTTTTTAAATTTAAATATTTTTTTATTGACTTCTATGTTTTGGATTGTCTTGCTAATGGATTCAATTTGTTCTGCAAAGTATGTCCAATCACAATATTCTTGAAAATTGTTCTGTGAATGATCGGAGATGATTTGCGAAGTATTTTCCACAAAATTATTTACCGTCTTACTATTTTTTTTCATATATGCTGTAGATGTTAAAGTTGAGGTTAATGGATAGCAGTCTGAATCTGAGCTTCGTAAAATGTTTGATAAGTTTTTTAAACAGGGAAAGTTACAAGTTGTAACGCTATCATATAATTGGTTAGATTGGTCCATTATTTTTGTAGAATAATTATCTTTTTTAGAATCATATGATTTTTCAATTGCTGAATCATTTTTTTGAAATTTAGATGACGTAACAGTTTGAAGTTTTAACTTTAAAGCATCATTTTCTTGTTGAATCTCTTTTATTATTTTAAAGTTGAAAAGCATATTATTACTCAATGCCTCTATCTTTTCATCTTTTAGTTGGTTTTCATTTCTATTGGTAATTAATTCATCTTCAATTTCCGCAAAACTGATTAGTAATTCTTTTAACTCTTCACGGTAATCTTCTTTTTTGTGTAAATTTTTGAGTAATAAATTTTGCATGTCCTTGATGTTCTTCCTAATCTGATTTAATAAATGTAATACGGATGAATATTTTTTATTAAAAGAAACCAATTCTAGATTTTGATTATAAACCACTTCATTTGTTACTTGTAGTTTTGTGTATAATTGATTTATAATATCAAAAAGCTTAAAAGTGTCAATACAATTTTTGATTGGATCTTCCGAATCTAACTGACGGACATTATTAAAACATTCCGATTGATTTAATTCTGTATTACTGCCATTACTAGAGAAAGGCGATATAAAGTGTAAATCAACTAAATTCAAGGATAGTTTTTTATTTATTAAAGAACTCTCTGACCATTCTTGCTTCAAGTAGGATTCCGTGTTTGGAATTTCAGAATTACTTTCTTGTTGAGCTAAGATGTTTTGCTCTAAGACTTTAATTGTATTTTGAAGCTCATTATTTTTAGAGACTGTTGCTTCCATGGTTTCTTTTAAATGGCTAGTAAGTAAAAAACTTTCCCTAAGCTTAGTTTCTAGTTTTTTTTCTGCCATCTTTAGCCTAATATTTTCATATATAATCATCATATTAGCTTTAACTCTACTACTTACATTGAGTTCACATTGCTTACATATTGCATTTTCACAATCTAAAATATCAAATATTTAATTATTATTATATATATATATATATATATATATATATATATATATATATATATATATATATATATATATATGTATGTATAAGGAAAACCTAAAATAATCAAATATTTAATTATTATTTTATATATATATATATATATATATATATGTATACATATATATATATGTATATATATATGTATACATATATATATATGTATATATATATATATATATATATATATATATATATATATATATATATATATATATATATATATATATATATATATATATATATATATATGTATAAGGGAAAAATTCAGCTGAAGCTGAACATTCCAAAATTTGCCAAGGAAATTTCCACTGGAATGATCGCAATACCTTAAAAATAGAAATAAATAGTTTTAATAGGAAAGTTAGGGAAGCGCTGGAAATACAACACAACGAAAGTCTCTTTCTCGACAATGGTCTTAACCGGGATGATGGCGATTATGTGACGACGTCATATTGGAAACCCATGTTCAAATTCTTAGGTCACAAAAAGCTCTCTTGAAAAACTCTTTAAAAAAAGCTCTTTCAAAGAATATCGTTTCGTAAATTTAAACGATTTTGTATAATATTATCTTTTATAACGGTTTTTAATATACTTGATAACGAGGGTATCAATATTCCCTCGAAATATCGTAAAAATAAATTTATTTTTAACAAATAGAAAATAATCCATAAAAAGAAGTTGTTTTTTTTAAAAAAAAATATTTATACAAATAAAATCTATTGAAGATGCCAACATTTAAAATACATATATATATATATATATATATATATATATATATATATATATATATAAAATATATATATATATAAAATATATATATATATATATATATATATATATATATATATATATATATATATATATATATAAAATATATATATATATATATATAAAATATATATATATATATATATATATATATATATGTATGTATATACAATTTTTTCAGTCATTTTTGAAAATATAAACTTTTTTTTTAAATCAATCATTGTAAATAAGTCTAGCGGTGTTTTTATAAAATTTATAATAAATTTCGTTCGTACGTATTTTAAAATATGAAGTAATTTAAAATATTTTTTAACTTTTTTAAATGCAGGAGACTCCCTTTTAATGCGGGAGACTTGACAGGTCTGATAATTTACAACAAAATTATTCAAAAATATTATACTTAATATTTCCTTTTTTATACTTATAATATAAACAAAAAAGAATAGAAAAACAAAAAGTACATTTTTTACCTTACACAGTTGACATTACTAGCTTATAAGTTTATTGTAAACAACCGTTTACAAAAAATTTGTCTTCCTCTTTCTACAGTTTTTTACAATAACCAAGTGAAGCAAATTTATTTTAGATTAAATTGCATAAAATATTTTATAGACAAATTTTGAAATATTGTATTAATGTTAGGGATGTACCGGATCGGAAATTTTAATATCCGGCCGGAACCGGATTGTCCTGAATTGTTAACAAAATTCCGAACAAAAACTCGGAACAAGAACTATATGTATGTTATTTTTTACCTTCAAGTTTTTAATGCAGAAGTGTTGCATTTAAAATGTCTTCTTGGACAAACACCGAATTCAAACAACGCGATAAATTAAACGTTAGTAAACAGGGTTTAAAATAGTTTTTGTTATTTGTTTGATATTTTTGTTAAACATAAAAAATGTTCGGTGATCTACGGAAATATTTGTGATGAAAAAATAGATATTGAAGCAACGCTCCCCTGTTGACCAAAGATTAGATTAAAAAGAACATTGAAGAGTAACTGTCTATTTAATAGAAGTTATTTTAAGTTTAGTTAAAAAAAAAAGTTATAGCATTTGCTGTTTTTACAAGTTTTTACCACTATTTGATAATAAATATTATAAGGCTGCAAGCAGATCTAAATTATCTTATAAAATCATCATGGTTAACAAAATTTAATTATGACAAGTGTAAAATCATGCATAAAATAACAACCTTGAACCTGTGAAGGCAAATTTGCGGCTGCTTTTTTTATTACCATCGACACTTATTTTTTCATCAACAAAAGGTATTGTTCATCAAGCCATTTATTTTGGAGTTAAAAGGTTAAAAGGGGACTGTAATATTTATTTAAAAAAAAGCGAGCATCCTCGTGACTTTCCGCAGCATTTGTATTCTTTAGACCAAAATATAAATCACACTGTTAAATTCTGAGACTAACCAATTGTATTCTTTGCCAAACCTAACCATGCTTCAATAAAGACATATTTGTTTGCAGCATTATTTATTATAACAAGTAGTTTGTGGACTTTGATAAGATAAGTTATTTTGAATGCGTTGAAGTTTATTAATTTTCTTTTGTCTTTCTTCAATTAGAAGTCTAATGTATGTTATAACTAACTTTTTCATGAAACCAGAAAAATGGTATTAATTTCTTAAATGGTAAAAAAAAAATTACAAAATTTCTGCAATTGCATACAAAACTTTGTTTACCCAATCTCGAACATATCTGTTCTAACTCCGAAAAGTCTAAGTTTTGCAAAAGAAAAACAAACAAGATTGTCAGGAAGTTGCCTATTTGCTATGATTTTAGCTTCATTAAAAAGTTTTCTGCAAAACTGATCTCTAATTTTAATAGCTCAACTATAAAAATCTTTTAAGTAACAAAAAACAAAAACTATTCTTAACATTATATATATATATATATATATATATATATATATATATATATATATATATATATATATATATATATATATATATATATATATATATATATATATATTATGTATATATATATATATATATATATATATATATATATATATAGAGAGAGAGAGAGAGAGAGAGAGAGAGACAAAAAAAAAGAAAAAAAGAAATACATGTTTATAGAACAATGATTTTAGTGTAGACCAGGGACTAGTTGGCAATAGGGGTAAGTTTATTTGCAGAGCCTTTTATCAGAAAGAGCCAGAAACTGCGTGGAACATTTCTAACTGAACGTTTTATCTTTCACTATGGTTTGTTAAGGGTTCTCACATGATTATAGTAGAAAGATGTTGGAAACTATGCATTTTTTGATATCGGAATTGATAATTGCATATATAAAAATAATATAAGATAAGAAGAATTTTGATAATTGGATTTTTTGATATTCTAGATATTGGAAATAATATATGTTTTGGACAAAATTGTAACTTCTGGCTTTCCTTTCATTTTCAAATAACGAATAAAATAGGTCAATATCAAAAATAATCTATTGTAAAGATTCCTCCCACAATTTATTATTTACTATGTCATTTTTGTATAGTTGCCTCTATTTGGCTTATTGTACGAATTATTAGTTGCTACCAGCTTAAAGTAATATTAAATTATTGGCTTAAATTTGTTTACAAAATAATAAAATAAATTCTATAAACTTTGTACTTAATACATTACAAAGAAAAAATAAAAATTACTGTACTTTTTTTTGTACTTAATAAATTACAAAGAAAAAATAAAAATTACTGGTTTAAAAAATATAATTTCTGAAACGGATCTTAAAATCTTAAAATGTGCAGTTGAGTACTGGAACTCAAAAGAACAAAGAACAATCTTCAAGGATGTTTTTGAAAATAAAATTCCTAGATCCTAGAGATTTTTTTTGAAACTTTTTATTTACCTTACTTGTAATACATAGTGGGCGTTAACAAATATATAAATAAAAATAAATAAATTAACAATCATTTTTATAATTTGCGCTTACTTACCTCAAGGTGGGTAACTTTTTTTTTTAAAGCCCTGAGGGGCACCAATACAATTTTTTTTATTATAAATGCCACTTGAAAATGCTACCTAAGTTCATACTCTTCAAGACTGTCAAAACTTTAATACTAACAAAAAAATGTATCGTTAGGACTATTGAGCTTAAAGATTAAAAACAGAGGCCATTAGCCCCGGTCTTTCTAAGAAAAACTTGTCACCAAGCACCGCTTTGCAAATAAAGTATAAGCCTATCTTTTCTTTTACAATGATCTTCATTAAGTAAAGAATTAAACAGACTGGGGCTCAAAGAAGATGAAGATGACAGTAAATCATCACAATTGTGCATTGGGTAGTATCACACAAAACTAAAAAAAAAATTTAAGTTAACAAAAACATCCTTGCAGGATAATATTTAGGGTGAAAAGAAATGGAAACCTCACCTACATGAGCTTAGAACTTTAACTATTTAGAAACTTAATATTCACTAAGTATTACTATTTATGTTTAAAGTAAAACGTGGCTTATCTCCAATATCATTTCAATCTTACTTTTATGAAGTTTCTCGGGTAACCCCACCCCTTTCTCGAAATTGAAAAAATGGTTTATCTTGATCTCTTTTTTGTCTCAGTCTCGAAATTGGAGATTCATCTCGAAATCGGTGGTTTTTAATTTCAAAATTTGATTTAAAAAATTAACTTTAAATAGCTTAATCAAGATTTAGATTTCAGAAAAAGAAGAAAAAAAGGAAGAATAATGAAATAATAAAAAAAAATATTGGTGCTCCAGCTAAATCCTCGGCCGAAGTAGCAGCTCTTCTTCGCGGCAGCAGGCTATAAAATAGCCTATGTATGTACTGAAGCCCTTGGTAGCAAGCAATTTAAGTATGAATCATTGTTAAAAAAGCAATTTAAACTGCCTTTTTTAAATCATGTTAAAATATTGAAAATAATGCATTATCTTCATAAATATCCCAAGTAATTCTGCATCAGGTTTATCGAGATTAGTTCGTCTTTATATGACTTTTGAAACTAACTTCGTTTTATCAATAACTTAGCTTATTTTTTCAATATTAGTTCTGTCTAATTATTTTCGATATTTATGAATGATACAAACAAAAATGTACGATACTAAAATTTTTAAATGCAACTGACAGCAATCACTTTTAGTTTGTTGGATGTAGCGGATTTTGTTAAAAACTTTTAAACTTTGCTTCCAATTATATCGTTTAAACGTATTTGTTGTATAGGTTGGTTTAGCGTTATACCATCCATATTAGAAATACTATTAAGAATATAAGAGAACTGTGCTTATAAGAAAATCAAGCAATGACTGAAAACACTCTAAAAACAATAAATTGACTTCAGAGTAGTTACTTAAGCACAAACGTTTCTTAATTTTGCCATACCTTTAAATCCGCATTTCATAGGTATTCATATTTTTGGCGTTCAATATGCAATAATATGCAAAGTTATATTCAGTATATTTATCAAATTACAGAGGCTGTTTTAGTGTGTAACTTATATTTGCTGTTAAATAATAGTTTTCATAACTATTTATTTAAAATTGTTACTAAAGTTTGCAGGAGAGAAATAATTGTTAAAGTGATACATAGACGTTAAATGATGATAGATATTTATTTGAAATACATCTATCATCTTTCATTAAAGTTTCATTAAAGGGGAGGTCTTGGACCCAGTAGCCAGTGTAGGCAATGTATATTCGGGTGGAGTGTATGGTATATACGGGTGGAGTGGAATGTATATACAGTAGGCAATGTATATTCGGGTGGAGTGAATTTTAGTTTTTTTTACAATTCGTTTAGCCTGGGTGTGCAAAAGTTGTCTATTCATTTCAGAAATACTCTGGAAAAATATCAATGCTCTAGGAAATTATCTTGAGGTTCCTCAAGACCTCTAAAATTTTAATGGGTCCCTAATATTATGTAAAAAAAAGTTTTTCAAAAGTATGTCATGTTGGGTCTCAAAAGAAGCAAAATTTTATAAAAATTTCAAAAATAAAAATTATTTTATAAAAAAATTATTATTTAAGATTTTTTTGAAATTATAATTAAAAAAAATAAACTTTTTTCATTTTTAGTTTAAAAGGTCATTGTTGCTGCAATAAACTATAAAATAACAATTTTTTTTTTAAATAATTGTTATTTTTGAAATTTTTATAAAATTTTGCTTCTTTTGAGACCCAACATGACATACTTTTGAAAAACTTTTTATTACATAATATTAGGGACCAATTAAAATTTTAGAGGTCTTGAGGAACCTCAAGATAATTTCCTAGAGCATTGATATTTTTCCAGAGTATTTCTGAAATGAATAGACAACTTTTGCACACCCAGGCTAAACGAATTGTAAAAAAAACTAAAATTCACTACACCCTAATGTATATATATATATATATATATATATATATATATATATATATATATATATATATATATATATATATATATATATATATATATATATATATATATATATATATATATATTATGTTTAAGCAAGGAGTTATCATAGACTGGAGTGAGAACAAAGTTAAAATACGTCATTTTTCAAGGAACAGTCTTAATAATAAAACAATTTTCTATTAAACACTGCGTAATTATCATAATTAAAAGTTAACCAACCACATTCCACGTTTAACAAAAATTATTCAATGATATTGTTTCAAAACGTTATAAACGATAGCAAATAAAAGATTGAAGTTTAAAAAATTCGTTAACAATATTTAGAGTTAGTTTATTGTTATTTTTTTTGTTGTGCTTTTGAACGACTTATAATAAATTTCTGGATTAGAATTTAACTAATAAATGTCTAAATAAGAATTTGGTAGTATTTTTGCCGGATTTACAAAAAGAAGTTTTATATTTCTGTATTTGCTTACAAATCCGACAAAAATACTCCAACACAAAATAAAATGCGACAAAACTACTCCAACACAAAATAAAATCCTAGAGGGATTTAATAAGTTCCTGGCCGAAATAACATTTTTAAAGAACGTAACTAACCTGTAGCTGAACAGGCAAGCAAAAAATAAGGTTCAAATAGGTAGTAGAGATTTTGGTAGAGAGTCTAAAACTTTGATATTTATACCTATAATTGAGGTAAGCAAGAAACAATTACTTCGCTTTAATCGTGATTTTTGTTTTAATTAACTTCTTGATTGATCGAATAGTTGTTATAAATATATATAACAAAATTTTCATTTATTAATCCATTTTGATTACAACTCTCAAAGCTTATTGATTACGTTTTAAAATTTTCTTTTTTTTTTGCAAAAGCGCCATTTTGACTTGCTTCTGGAATAATTTTATTACAAAGACTGTAACGCGATTTTAATTCATTTTTGGCTTTGTTCTCCTCCAGCTAAGCTATTACACCTCCTTGGTTTAAGTTAAAGAATCTATGATTACCAAACACTTTCCAATATCAGTTTATTTCTATAAACCACAAATACTAAACTAAATTAACAATTTTGTCATACCTAAAACTTTATTAAAACAATAATAAAATTCATTATACTGTAAAAAATTGCTGCAACGCTGATGGGCATTTTACACCATCATTTGCGATATACAAAGCCAAAAGAAACTTTCGTCCTGACTGGGCAAGAGATGGTCCAGCTGGCACCAAATATTCAATTTCAAAATCAGGTTGGATGGAGCACAACACGTTTATTGAATGATTGAAAAAAGTATTTATACCCGAAACTGAGAAAATTGGTGGTATTCATATTTTAGCATTAGATAGGCATACAACTCACATAACTTTGGAAGTGGTATTGCTGTGCAAAAAACACAATATAATCTTGATTTGTCTACCAGAGCATTCTTCTCATATTCTACAACCATTGGATAAAGGTATCTGTTGTCATATCAAACAAGCTTGGAAAGAAATTCTTACAAAGTATTACAAAGACTCAAAATGTTGTAATTTAGATAAACAAAATTTTCCACCGTTGCTCAAACTGCTGTACGAGAGTGCTAAATGTTTAACACGCTTGTATACAATCGCTGGTTTCCACTACACTGGCTTATTTCCGCTTAATAATAACAACATAAATCATAAGCCATCAGCAATCACACAAATTTTTAATTTCATCTTCAACAGCCGCCGCAGCACCTACTTCAACTACATACCGATTACCATCTTTCTCAACTACACCAACTTCAAGTTTTGATAGGTATTAAGCATGTGTTGAGCGTTGCAAAAACAGTATCGAGATAGAGTTGAAGCAGTTTTTTCAAGCCAGAGATGAATGTTAAGTTGCATGTTAAGAAATCGCAACTTAAGAAAAGGAAGCATTGCAACATGTCAAAACTTGGCGGAAAATGTACTACCGAAGAAAATGTAATCGAGTTCCTCAAACAGAAAGATGAAGAAAAAGAAACAAAGGAAGCCGTGAGAGTTGCTAAACTTAACGCAAAGCGTTGACTCTCTATGCCAAGTAATTAAATGCCTGAGCATCATAATGCTGAGCAACCTAGGCAAAACAATAATAAAGAACAAGTACCAACAGCCAAACGATTAAAAGTTGCAAAATGTAAAAAGTGTTGAGTACAGTTACACTCAGAAATGTTGCAATGCGAGAATTCGGTGTCAGGAACGGTTGTGCAAAGAAACATGTTTACCAAAGAAATATAAATTTTTTTTGAAAAAATGTAAAAACTTTAACATAGTTTCTTATATTAGTTGTGTTAAAAAAAATAATTTAAAATAGTTGAAATTTGAAAAATTTAATATTTTCCTTATGTGTGCGGTTTTATCAGAAAGTTTTATAAAAAAAAAATGAAAAAAAAGTTATTTAATTTTTATTGATAAGTGTGAGGTTTTATTCTATTATATACAAAATAGTATCTAAATTTGTAACAAGTTGTCTGGATGATATGTCTTCTGCCAGCTCCAGTCAGAATTTTTCAAAACTTTATATTGTTATGTTCTAAAACATTGTGAAGCTTATTTCAAAGGACGAAATAAATAAATAAAAATATATAAGATTCAAAAATATTAAGCGAAAAAGTATAATTTGCAAGTAAAGTTTTTTACAATTTTTTATAATAAATAAGCAAAAGTTTAAATTACAACAACAAAAAAAAGTATATATACGCATTTTTTTTAAAATAAGAAATCAAGCAAATAAGTTATTACTGGACGAAATTGAGTCGAATTAACTACTCGACGTAGTTAATTTTAACTACTCAACTTAATTAAGGAGAATTAATAAAACTTAAATCAATATTTTTTTATAAAAAAACCTCATTTTTAACAATCCATAATTTAGGTTTTAAATGAAATAAATGAAAATTCATTTTTGTTAATACAACTTTTTCTATTTGTGTTTTAAAAAAATTTCTTAATGTTTTTTTGTTGTTTCTACAGAATTTAAGACTTTAGGAAAGTCTCTTTTAGAACTTCTTTCAGATTTTGCTCAGTCGATTTGCTTCAAATTAAAATTTAATTTAAATTAAAACGTTCTTAACCTGGACATGATTATAGATCAAAAGAGCTAGAAATTTTAAAAAGTGTATAAGTCTATAAACTTTATATAAAACATGTTTTTTTTTACTCAAAATTATGTTTTCCACCAAATAAGTAAAAGTAAACAAAATAATTATATGCTAGTAGAAGTAAAAAAAAAGTAGATCTTTTTCTTCTATTTTATTTAGGAATATTCTATTGTCTAAATGTCAATGCAACAGTTAAAATAACTCCAGCATCTAGCAAAGTCCTCACTTAAAAATAGCATTCAAGAACTTGAGATTTCACAGGTATGTAAATTAAATCTAAAGTCAGGACTCCATAATATAGCACATTTATATTATATTAAATTATATGACATATAATCTTTTTTTTTATGTTTTACCTCTAAACAGTTTAAATGTTTATCTTACAGACCAGATATTTTACGGAAATATTTTAAAAACTTAATCTAATAAACGACTGAAGGCAATTTCTTGAAAAGCACCTTGACTACAATTAGTAGAAAGAATCTTATTATAAGGGTTTTATTTTAATCTAGTAGTAAAAGTTTCTGAAGACTTTAGTTTGTTTAAATGATAAGCATATTTCGTTTACAATCGAAAGGATTCTATTAGATTCTATTCTATTCGATTGCGCGTGCAATACTCTTTAAAACTGTTGTAGACAATGCTTTTTAACTTCGTGATATGTTGAAATTTTATGTTGAAAATAAGTTTGTGAAAAATTTGAAAATATTCTCGTACTTTTGATAAGATAAATTTCTTAATAAAATATAACTTAGTAATAAAAGTTTTACAAGAATTTGTGATTTGAATCTTAAAAACAAATTTCTTAATTAAAAAAAAAAGTGTATAAGACTTTCATAATAAAAAAAAAAACGATTACTTACATGCTATGTTTTTGTGCAGATTTTCAGAATTTAATTTTTTTTCCGTCATTTATATCTGTTTTTTAAAACTATTAACAAAATATGAAGTTTTATTAATATAAATCAAGTTATGTTTTGTTAAAATATAATTTAATAAAAGTTTTTTCTATCAATTATTACTTAACTTTAAAACTGAAAAAAAAAATTGTACAAATCCCTAGAGTATATATTTGTTAAATAAACATATTTTTGTATTCATTTCTATTATTCCCCAAGGCATTTCTTAGATGAGAGTTTATCTCTTTCTTTTTGAAACCATTGACCTCTTACTGCATCAACACTTTTTACACAAGTTTTTTTACATAAGTTTTTTCTACGTGCATTTTATGAAGCAAAAACAAAATTTGCTGATGTGAAAAAAAGATTTTTTTTGTTTTGTATGTTTTTATAATAATGTTTTATCATGCATGCTGTATCAGATACAGCATGCATGATGCAACATTATTATAAAAACGCAAAACAAAACTATGATAATGATGAGCTGTCATGAACCTTACAACAAAAATAAATATTATCTACTATTGGTTAACGCTCATAACATCAATTTGAACACAAATATGTGGCATATTATTCAATATGTATCACATAAATCAAAACAAAAATAAGTTACTTTTGAAAAGTAGTATATTTAAAATACAATATGCATAATAATAAATAAAAATATGTTTACATAAATAAAACCTTAACGCATGTCAGGGGAGAATCAGGTACTTTTTGAGACAGCTAACTTTTTTAAAACATAGAAAAAACTCAAAATACATGTACATGTTTATACCTATGTATTTGACGGTTTTTTAAAATTTTTTTTCTTAAATATGCTGAGTTTGATGAGAAAGCATAAACTCATCAACGTTTTTTAACTTAATTTTATAAAAATAATTTTTTTACTTTTTTGTAATTAAAATCTCATTATGATTTATTTTGTCTTTCGTCTTCTGGCATTCCTAACACCTTACCGCCCGGGGCTGCATGCCCCTTTTTCCTCTACCTCTCGGCAGCCCTGCATAATTTATTCTTAATAAATTAAATTTTTTTTAAAATTTTACACTAAAGTAATACTAAGTATACTAAGTAAATTAATAAAAGTTATAAAAAAGTTGTTTTTAGTTATTATTGTTTTTATTATAAATTAATATATACTTATTCTTACATAAAATAAATATGTACGTTTTGTATAACTATTCTTATAAATTTATTATTTTTATATTAAAAAAAAAATTTTTATGAATATTTGGCGTCTTTAAAGCCTTAGCGCCTCGGTGAAAATCCCCCACTGTACTCGCTTTCTGACAGGTGCATATATGTGTGCATATTTACATATACACACATATATGCACACAGATGTACATATATATATATATATATATATATATATATATATATATATATATATATATATATATATATATATATATATATATATATATATATATATATATATATATATATATATATATATATATATATATATATATATATATATATAGTTAGTTAGTTAGTTACAAAACTGCGTGGAACTTATCCACAAGCTGAGGCGTAGCAACGTTCAGCTATAGCAGCTTAGTACTTTTAATTTTTTTTTATTAGATCAATATATCCTCATTATTCATAAACCATTCATCAAGGCTTGCTTTAAACTTGTTTAAGCTCTCGGCCTCTACAACAATATCCGGAAGTTTGTTTTAAATTTGGCACACTCTGTTTGAGAAGAAATGTATTCTTGAACTGACCGATGCACGAAAGTCATTTATTTCGCGAGGGGTGAAACACGGGCCATCTAATTCAACATTTGAATGGTTTGACATTCAGATTAACATACTCTAAATGGTTCAATATCTTGTATAAGTGAATCAAATCTTCTCGTTTTCTTCTAAGATTTAAAGTCGTTAACCCCATTCTAACTAGCCGCTTTTTATAACAAAGCCTTCTATATGAGAAAGGTATTTTTGTGGCCCTGTGTTGAACTCGTTCAAGCATTGAAATTTTAGCTAGGTTTGGTGGACTCCATGTTGGAGCCGCAAATTCAAGATGAGGTCGAACATAGGTTGTATACAAAATTTTCCACATATTACAATCTCTACTTTCAAATGCATTTTTAAACAAACCTAGTATTTTTGAAGTTTTGTTAACATATACTTGTGTTTGATGTTTGCATTTCATATCCGGTTGTACCAAGATCTCTCTCTATTACACTGTTTGGGATGTCATAATTCATTCCATTTACATTTAATGTGCATGGTTTAACAATACCTCGAAGAACATTTTGATTGCCGAATCTCATCACCTTACATTTTTTGCAATTAAGTTCCATATGCCAATCGTTACATCATTTCACAATGTTATCAATGTCAGTTTGTATTTCTGAGTGTTTATCAAGAGAATCTTCTATGGCTATTAATTTGCTATCGTCAGCATACATTTTAAATGTGTTTTGCACAACTTCTGGCAAGTCGTTTATGAATAGCAAAAACGAAATGGGACCCAGAACTGAACCCTGAGGAACGCCACTGGTAACAGATACCCATTCTGAGAATGTATTTCCAATTGTAACTCTATTTATTAGGAAACTTTTAATCCAGTTATATATTTTTCCTATTATACCATATGCCTCAATCTTTTTCAGTAACCTTTTGTGTTCTACTTTATCAAAAGCTTTTGAGAAGTCAAGATATATTACGCACAACGGTTTACCCTTTGGAGCTTCATATGTAATGGTGTCAGTTGTCTCAATCAAATTTGTTGTGCATGGTTTGTTTGGAACAAAACCGGTTTGCCTTTCAGAAATAATGCTATTTGAAACTAAATGTTCTAGAATTATGTCCCGAATAAGCTTTTCGAACAATTTACAAATCACAATCTTGGTCTTCACGATATTGGTCTAAAGTTTTCTGGTTCAAGTTTTGATCCCCTTTATAAATAGGTAATATATTTGCAATAGACCAATGGTATGGGACACAACTAGTGTCAAAACTCAATTTGAAAATATAGACAATTGGATCAACAAAATCTTTTGCAGCATGTTTTAAAACAAACGGACTAATTTCATCAAAACCCATTGCTTTTGACTCATCAACACTTTCTAACATTTTAAGTATTTTTTCATTGGTAATCATATCAGATAATATACTGTCATTACACCTATTTTTACATCTTTGCAAGAACTTGGGTATTGCTTGGTCATCGTCTTTTACAAAGACTGACTTAAATTGCTTATTTAATATATTTGAAATGTCTGATATTTCAGTTGTAATTTGTACTTTTTTTGTACTTAACATTTTGTTTTTTATTCACGTAAGAGAATAAAAGTTTAGGTGTTAGCTTTGCTCTTTTTACTAAATCCATTTCGTATTCTCGAGTTGATCTTTTAATTTGTTTTTTAACATTAGCGCAAATTTTGTTGAATTCTTTTCGAGATTCTTGACTTTGCCGATGTGCATTCGAATAAAATAGAGATTGTTTCATCTTTATTGTCTTTTTAACTTTTGCATCCATATATATATTTGAATGAGTTATTGGACCATCATCTGTCAAATCTATATTAAAGAAATTGAAATCTCCTACAACAATAAGATCCGTGTATTTTTTTTCCACTTATGAGTTTTGAAGCAGTTTTGATTGAGTCTAAAATTGATTTTGAGTAATCATCTGTAGAATTTTGTGGTCGATATATACAACCAACAAATAACTTAAAATTATTACAATTTATTGAACACCAGACTTGTTCAATCTTTGTATTGTTAAGATGTGGATTGACAACTTCTATATTTGTAAGATTTTTATTTACGTAAATGGCTACTCCTCCTCCAGGTCTATCTCTATTTGTGTGATATAGGTCACATCCATCAATGTTTTTTAATTGTATCCAATTTGAACCAAGTCTCTGTAATTGCGATAATGTCTATTTTGTTTGACAGAACAAGTGCGGACAGCTCGGATAATTTATTAGAGTTCAATGAGGTAGCATTGGTGTATTAAAAGTTAATTGGTTTGTCATTTGTCATAACATTTTGCTTCAAATAAATAGGTAGTTGTTCATTATGTAACTTTTGATGAGATTTATAAGAGTGGCTGGTATGGGCTCCTCCAGGCCTGCACTGCAATGCTTTCTTTGACAAATGGGTGAGTTTTGCGGTTGCCAATGTTTTTTGTTGTAGTGACGTCAATACACAACAATTTTCGGCTTCTAATGACAAATTGAAAGGGTTTGTCTAGGTTATTATTGCGTTGTAAGTCTTCATTTGCCTCTTTTCTCTCTTTATTCAATTGTGCAAGTTCAGCCTGCTCATCAGGAGTGCGATCAAGTCTTATATAAACTTTTTGTATACCTCAGTTGTTGACAGTTCCTTGGCTGCAGACAACATCTCATTTTGTGCTATTTCATTCTCAAATTCAACAACTAATGGTTCTGATGTATTATTTACCGAGGCAACTTTAGATTTTAGTCTAAATGTTGATTTTATTATTATTCGTCTGTTCAGTAAACGTATTAATTCATTGACCATGTTCTCGTCATCTGTCTTTCGGTCCTCGATTGTACTTTTTTGTGAGTTAGCCAGTCCAACAATTACAACATTTTTAGACTTTTTACTGGATAGTTTTTCATGATTTTTTGACACTTTGATGCATGCATTATAAAGCTCAGAACCTGGTTTGGCTAATTGCTTTGCAATTTGGCTGTAACAAGCAGCAGGTGAACTATAAGGTGGTAAGTTTGCATTTTTCTCTTCTAAGTTTTTCACTTTCTTGTTAAGTTTAGCTATTTCTGCATCTTTTTCCGTCAATTTCCTTTCAAAGAATATAGTTTGTTGATTTAGTTTTAGAATAAAGTCATCCTTTAGCTCTTCAATTGCTTTGTTAATCATCAAAACCATAAAATTCTTTTGTTGGTCAGTGAGCTTGGTCATATCTCAATCCTCAATTTCCACCAATGATATGAAGAGAGACAACCATAAACACGTATGGATTACTTCTTGTTAATACGTTGATCTTTATAGGAGGGCTACTACTCTGAATACCAGTGGATTACCTCCCGGTCAGAATTATTATTATATATTATATTAGTTATCTTATTACATATATACCTGTGACGATTGGTTGTGTGGATCTTGCTGTTTACTATGGTCAACGATACGTGTAAAAATTGCCAATAAACATACAAAGCTCATTTAAAGCAAAGTAGTATTTTTTTGTTAATTGAAAAAACTTTTTTAAATTAATTGTAAAATATATATTTTTAATTTTATTAACCAGTGGCGTAGCAAATGTAAAAATGGCCAAAGTAATAAAAAAAGTTCACTAGTTACCATAAAAATTAAAAATACTTCTACTTATATTTAAAATGGCCTTTTTTTCATGTTCTTTTTTTGAGCCTGGGCGACGCCCTCTTTAGTTACAAGTATTACCTGAATTTATATCATAACTTTACAATAAAACAACGTTTAAAAATTAATTTTCATTACTTGTGACGTTACGTTTGTGATACGTTACTAGTATTTATATACCGGCGGAACTTATGAGATGTATTGAAAGTTCGGTCAAGGTAGATGTTTTCATTTTAAATTAAATATTGAATACTATTTTTTACTTTTTCATTTTTTTATTTTTACAATATCAGTTATTAATATAATTTTCTGTATGCTTCAGGAAAAAAAATTGAAATTTTTTTTTTATACGTGATAAATAAATATTCAAAGCTTAAGTGACCAAACTTAAGCGTTTTTACGGTATATGATATTATTAAAACATATTAATAAAAATAAAATATTTTTTACTTCTTATTTGAAGGAGGAAAACTAAACTACATTTTTAAAATACATTTTTCTAATATTAAAATTTTTTGAAATTTTTTATGTTACAGAAAAGCTCTACGAAACGAATTCCAAAGTTTTCCAAAACGTGTATGGTGGAGGATTGAGGTTTAGCGTCGTGGGGGCAGGGGAATGAGTAGGTGAAAACAAGGTTGGGGGGCGGCACATTAACCACTAAAAATTTTTTTAGAGACTCGTATTTGTAATAAATATGTTTTTTTTTTATGCTTTTATTTAACTTTTATCATAACTATTAAAAACGTCTAAGACACTAAAAAAACGAAAGTTTGAGCTTGCCAATTTTACTTTGGATAACAATTATCGTAAAGTCGGTTTTGTAGAGTATAGACAAGTTAGGAAAACATCATGCCTTTTAGTTCTCTATAACGAATGGATGTACGTCTTTCATTTCTAGTTCAGTCATGATTGCTGGAGATATTGATGTATTCATATCTCTGAAAGTAGGGCCGGTTCGAGTAGGTTTCAAGTGGAGAGAGGGTGCCATACGGGCTTTTGCCGAAGACATTTTTAACACATAAAAGCAAATATTGCTCCAAAATTTTGTTATCAGTTTATTTATAATCCATATTTTTCTCCTTTACAAAAAAAATTGTTCACCGTTCGCAAAGTTGTTGTAGTTTTATAAACATCTGTCACTGTAAAAAATAGTTTTGATACACCAAACTTAGTTAAAAATCCATTGACTTTTGTATTCTGCCATAAATGCGTGCAAATTTATAAAGCAATTATGTAAAAAATTATTTGTTCTTACCTTGTTTTCTATTTCCGTTTTAAATAAACGCAGAATTTAGTAATAAGAAACTTATACTTTGACGAACGCCAGCTCACCGGCATAGGAAGCGCGGAGGAGGGGAGCGGTGTACTCCTTTCACACCCAATGCTGAATCCGTCACTGAGTTAGCAGTGGCGGATTCAGAATAGTGATAAATGAATAAATAAATGATAAAACTATTCAGCATTATTGCTGAATAATTTTATTGATATTGATAGGTTGGTCTTAACTCATTCAGAAATTTTTACTAGTTTTTACTTTTCATTGTTCTTGTTTACAAATAGAGATATTATGTTCTTGTGAAATAATAACAGATTAATGCCATCTGCAAACAAAACGGTTATTAAGTTTGAAGCTTAATAAAAATAATTGATGTAAATAAGAAACAGTAAGAAAGGAGGCATGAAATTTCTAGTTAAATGATCTTCTGTGGTGTTTTGTGATAAAACCGTAAGGACTTCTGGGAGCACCTTAATAACCACAAATATATATATATATATATATATATATATATATATATATATATATATATATATATATATATATATATATATATATACAACTTTAAAAAGTATTCTACACAATAGAGTGTTCAATGTTCTTAAAAGAACAGAGCAATTATATATTAATAGAAAATCACTTGACAAAATTTTTTTCCATTTGACACTGTGTTTCATCAACAAAATTTCTGTTAAATCTTTGTATATATATATATATATATATATATAATATATATATATATATATATATATATATATATATATATATATATATATATATATATATATATATATATATATATATAATACTAAATGCTTTTGATAAATATTTGAAAACTCCCAAAGTATATCGGAAATTTTAAATAATTTAGTTATACGTAAAAAATAATACGTATA
The DNA here is from genome assembly GCF_038396675.1 of Hydra vulgaris. NCBI lineage: Eukaryota > Metazoa > Cnidaria > Hydrozoa > Anthoathecata > Hydridae > Hydra > Hydra vulgaris. The sequence continues at coordinate 39,472,320 of NC_088933.1, forward strand.
AATTACGTATATATTACGTATAAATAAAAAGCGAAACGTATTTTACGTTTAAATAAAAATATAGTTTCGTATAAAAAAAAATAGTTATACAAAACATGCAGTTATGTACTATATCTATAAGAAGATATATATACTATAAGAAGTATATACTTCTTGAAAAGTAGATAACTGCATTTTTTGTATAACTATTTTTTTTGAAACCAAATGGGTCGTTTTATATGATCTTAGTATTAGATAAGTCATTATAAATTCTATAATAAAAAATTTTCAGTAAAGCTTTTGAGAAAATGGAAAGAATGAATAGGTTAATATGCTACTTTTAAAACATTTCTTAAATCTATAAATTGTCTATTTGAATGAACTAATTTGAAGTGATATCCCTTGCAACGCCATAGCAACGCATTTGATAAACTGTAAACACCATACACATCACCTAGTTTATCCCAAACAAGTGTTAAAATATTTAGAATTATTTTACAATTTTTGTAAAGGTTGGTACATCAAGTACGACAATTTGAGTCAGTTATTGTGTTATTTTATCAGCTTAATTTTATCAGTGAAAATGGGAAAAAATTGTCGAGTAAAGTAACGTACACAAACTCATTGTAAAAGAAAAAGATTTATGGGAATTGTTAATCAGTTATTATTGATTGTGTAAATAAAATCTGTTAATACTGATTGTGTTTCTGATAGTGTAAATATTGAGTTGCCATCATTAAATTTAAATGCTACACTTGTGTTTTGAAACCAAATATTGAAAACTCACTTAGTTTGTCCGCTTCATCTCGTTAAGTTGAAGACTAAAAGATAGACTTGTTTTGAAACCTAATATATCTTGCTGTTTTAATTTCTGTTTTGAGTTTTTTTCTGTATCCGGAATGTGATAGTCCCACTCTCATTTGACGAATAATATAATAAGCAATATGGTTTATCTTGTTATATCTTCAGAGTCTGAAAAAAGATTGCAACTATCTTCGTCATTTTTACACCTCTATCAATGATTACAATAAAAAAAAGATTTGATAATAATAAGCGAATAATTTATTGCATGTGATTATTGGGCTAGGGCTATGCATGCATAAAAAAATTTTGTACAATTATGAATTTACCTAAGCCTACAACCAAAAAAATTTTGAAAAAATACTAAAAGTAATTGTAATAGATGTTAAAACTGTAGCAGAACAAACCATGAAAATAAATTGCAAAAAATATATGGCACTGACTCATATTTGTGCATCTTGCGATGGTACATGGTACAAACAAGTACATTCGTCGCAGAACGGAATCTTTTCTACTATTAGTCGCAAAGTGTTAGATGTTGAAGTCATGTCCAGATATTGTAAAGGTTGCAGTGTTACTCAAGACATCCAAAAGTCTAATCGAACTGCTTATGCACAATGGCGGACTTTCCATGTTTCTAAGTATACGTAATTACCAAGTTTAGTGCAAATATAATGCTGATAAAATAAGTAAACCAACATAAGCCAGGACCGGGTTTACCAATGGGCGTTATAAAAGTAAAATATATATATATATGAAGAGAAGTGTGTTACAAAAATGTAAAGACAGTGAATTACAAAAATATTTGCATGGTAAAACACAAAATGCTTATGGACTGTTTAATAGAATGATCTGGGACCGTATACCAAAACAAACATTTGTCTCACTCACCCAATTAAAAACTAATGTATATGATGCTGTAGCATACTTTAATATTGAAGCCAAAGATATTTTAATACAACTGGACATAAAACAAGGCTTTCATATGATTGCAGGATGCAAAGCATTAAGTAATGAAATAATAAGAAATGTTGAAGTTAAAATGAACCCTGATAAAAAGTCTAGGCGGCAAATGTTAAGTGCCAAAAAGTTGAAAAAAATGAGAAAATAATTGAAAAAGATGGTGACTTATATGTACCTAATGGATTGTGAAACTTTGGTTTACTTTTTTTACCTATTTTTTTACCGTATAATATTTTTTTATGAAATTTTCAGGAAGTGTTTACCATATTACACTCTATGATGTGAATGAAATAGATTTCAATTAAATTAAAAAAAAAAAAAAAATTTTAAATAAAAAGATAAAATATTTGAGTCTGAACTTTGGTCGTCCTGTTGTAGTAGTGACAAAAAGTTACAAAAAAATCTGTTCCACTCATATCATAGCCCTGCCATCCCAGTGAAAAATAAAACCGCGTCCCACATGGGTTCCGCGTGGGTTCCGTGTGGGATTGATGGGATTTACGTGGGACGGATTTTCCCATGTGGTATCCGTATGGAAATTTGTCACCTTAAACCCATGTGGGTAATCCCACATGGGATTACCCACATGGGTTACATGTGGGAACCATATGGTATTTACACACATGGGAAATCCCACGTGGGTTTCCTGTGGGATTTGCATGGGAATTAATTTGAAAGCTGGAAACTAGAAAAAAAAACTTTAAAAAAAAAACTAAAAACAAAAATTTTTAAATCGACATTGCATTGCGTTACGTTTTATATTGTGAGAAAATATTTTATATTAATATAGAGAATAGCAAGCAAGTATGTAAGTACCACGAATAATGTTTATCTTTCTTTATAGAAATAAGATTAAGATTTGTGCAAATAGACGTATTATTAGGATAATATAATAGTTATTTGAATATAGATCTTAAGTAAATTATTTGCAAACAATTAACTGATGCAAGTTGAAATGTTGTCAAAAACCAATCTTGCATGCATGGGACACTACAGTGTCCCACAAAGGAATGCAGGTTTGAAAGTCAAAGAATTCCCAATTTTCTTTCTTAAAAAAGAAAAAAATAGGATGGAGATGGGTTTCTGTAACTTTTTTTATGCTCCAAAACTTTTAACTTTAGATATAATAAGGTCCTTAAGACTTAAGGGACTTACGAACTACATTGAGGAACAAAAACCGGATATTTACAGAAACTTTTCAATTTCAAGTTAAAGTTCTTAATTATTCATTGTTTTTGTTAATTTTATATTTATTTGTTCAAATTTATCAGTTAGTACTATTTTTAACTACAGTAAGAATGTTTATCATTGTTGAACAAGATTTTATTAGTAACTTAATTTTATTATCAACATATTTTGACAACACCCTTTATATTTTAAATGATGACAGCTTTACTTTTCTATTGATGTTAAATTTATTACGTTTAATAACTCAGATTGAATCTTAACTGAATTATTGTAAGCTTTGTAGGGGTTTGTTGTATATCAAATGGTGTTGTAAATAAAGTAAAAATAATATATATAATATATATATATATATATATATATATATATATATATATATATATATATATTTATATATATAACATTAAAACAATAAAATTGATACAAAATTTCTCTTTAAAACGAATACCATTAACATTGTGATGATAATAGCATTAGGAAACTAGTATTTATGTATTATTATTATACTATAAATAAATAGTTTTTTAATTCATTTTATAAAATAGAGACTGACAACTGATAATTAATGGAAATAAATACAAATTATAAAAATCATGTAAACTTCATTTATTATTTCTAAATACTATATTAATGTTAGTCTACAAAGTTAAAATCAATTTAGAGCATTGTTATTAGTTCTTTTGCAATTCGCACTTCCACTTCTGTCTCTCAAATTTATAAAATAGGTGGTCAAAACTTGCTCAATAGGTAGGTTCTCAGCATAACCATGCTTTTTTCTTACACTTTCTAAAGAGAAATATTGCAAATTGATTACTTATTTTACCTAAATCATAGGGTCATTTATGCATAATGATGTCAGATGATGACCCGTTTATTGAACACTTTCACCCTTTAGCAAACTCAGTCAATTTTTTGCAATCTCCCATTGAAAATAATGTCAGTTTTTGTTATCATACTATGATGGTATATCTAAATTGTTAATATAATATAAAAAATGCATATACCATCAATTTTTTTCTGGTTCAATTATACATTTATTCTAAACAGTATTAAAAATAAAATAAAATTATAAATTGTTCTTTCAGATAAGCAAGCTAATTTCTGAATTTAAATTGTTTTTCCTATGATCCTCTACAATTTTAGGCAACAAAAGCAAGAGGTTTTTAGACCATATTGTTGGAGTAAATACCTCTAAAACCTGCTTATAGCTAGCATAAATTGTTTTACTTTTTTAAATAAAATATTTTACTTTTTTTTTTAATTCAATTTTTTAATTGACATTATTTTGGTCTCAACATCCCCTCCCCATTGTCAATTATTGTTAAACTCACACTGTCCCTCTATCTACTGGCATCATTTATGGATGATCCCATAGCCTAAATACTATATATATATATATATATATATATATATATATATATATATATATATATATATATATATATATATATATATATATATATATATATATTATTTTTACTTTATTTACAACACCATTTGATATACAACAAACCCTTACAAAGCTTACAATAATTCAGTTAAAATTCAATCTGAGTTATTAAAATGTAATAAATTTAACATCAATAGAAAAGTAAAGCTGTCATCATTTAAAAAGTAAAGGGTGTTGTTAAAATATGTTGAAAGTAAAATTAAGTTACTAATAAAATCACGTTCAACAATGATAAATATTCTTACTGTAGTAAGAATTAGTACTAGTTAACAAATTTGAACAAATAAATATAAAATAGTGAAAAAACAATGAACGAATAAGAACTTGAACTTGAACTAAATCTTGAATTTGAATTAATTGGTACTAATTTGTTCAAGCCTAACCTTAAAAAATAAGTTTATATAATAAATTTTATGTATAACTAGTTATACATATAGTTAACTATCAGGAGTTATATGTATAACTGCATGCATTTTAAAGCATTTTATTTAATTTATATATTACTTTAGATCATATTACTTTGAATACTGGACCCAGAGACTTTATTCCCCATTACACTGTGGTACTCCAGATTAAAAATTGAAAAGTTTCTGTAAATATCCTGTTTTTGTTCCTCAATGTACTTCGTAAGTCCCTTAAGTTTTATGAACCTTATTATATATAAAGTTAAAAGTTTTGGAGCCTAAAAAAAGTTACAAAAACCTCCTTATCTCCCCCCTATTTTAATATTTTTTTTTTAATAAAGAAAATTTGACTTTCAAACCAGCATTTCTTTATGGGACACTGCAGTGTCCCATGCATACATGCTTGGTTTTTGACAACATTTGAACTTGCATCAGTCAATTGTTTGCAGATAATATACTCAAGAACTATATTCAAATATGTGAACATGTTAGAGAATGTTCATACGATATTTGAACATCACAAATTTAATAATATTGTTTTGATATGTTATATAAATAATACCATAATAGATTATGATATGAAAAAATGATAGGATATGAAGGCAATGATCAAAGAATTAATTTACTTATAGAAATTTAGATATTTGTTTATTAGTTTCAGAATATTATATTATGTGTGAACGCGGCCTTCTATAATAACAGGCCTTGACATCGCGCAACAAAATTGTTAAACTGAAGGCCAGTTCCTAATACTGTGTTTACATTTTCATCCTTTAACATTAGACGAAAGTTTGTGTTCACGCTTTTTTAATAAATTTTTAAAATTTGATTAGTTTATAAATTAGATAGCGCAACTTCAAGATGATAACGTTGTAAGGTTCAAGGCGTTACATTGTAAGGTAATAATATTGTCAAACTAACGATAAGTTTTTTTAATAAGTAAAATGCCTTTAAAATGCTGTGTATCTCTTTGCAAGTCGAACTACAACAAAAATATCAACAAAACAATCTCAACTACAACAAAAATATCAATTTATACAACTACAACTACAATATCAATTACAACTAAAACAAAAATATCAATACTCAACTACAACAAAAATATCAATTTATAAATTCCTGAAGAATTTAGAGGAGAGAAAAAGATGTAGTGAAGCTATCCCAAGAACTGGTTTTATTGTTACAGATAAAACAGCAGTATGTCAACTTCATTGGCCAAATGAAGCACCTTTTGAAAGCAAATATGGGAAGCAACGACCTTTAAACCCACCATCTGTTTTTAAAATATTCCGCCTAGTTGTTTAGCCACACCAGCAAGTAATGTTAAAAAACTGTAACTTCAAGCGGTTTTCGAAGCATTTTACCAGATGAGTTAAATGATTTTCTATAAGAGGATGAACTTATATTTGACGATATTCAATCTTTGTTAAGTGATAATAACAATGTTATTGTTTTCCAGCTTAATAAAAAAAGTTTACACATACAATCAAAAATGTACAAACTTGGTGTTCTATTATTTATTTTAGTAATTTTCAATGATTATTCATTTGTAGCTAACCATATTGGCACAACTTGTAATATTTCATCTTTAGCTGTAAACAAATTAAAGTTGATAAAAACAAAATCAGCTTTATTTGAAGCAGTTAGATTTTTAAAAAATAAAGAAAGTTTGCTTCAGTCAAATATTCTATTCGAACACCTTAATGCTATGAAAAAAGTTAATGTTGGTGAAGTTTTATATACTTCAGATATTAGAGCATATGAGTATTTTGCTATGCGACAAAGTTTATATGATTGCTTGTGTATTGACTACAAGTTGCTAAGTATAAGGACTTTAACACGATTGACTTCAAAAATAAGCTCAATGGAGGACCTAAGTTTTATAAATAGTATTTTTATGAATTTAAATCCATTGAAAAGAATTTCCATACTACTAATTGATGAGGTGTATGTCAAAGCTTCATTACTTTACCAAAGAGGTGCTTTGTTTGGTCAGGCAGTAAACTACCCTGAAAAGTTAGCTAAAACAATTTTATCATTTATGATTAAATGTCTTTTTGGAGGTCTTGAATTTATATGTAGAGCTCAACCTATTGCAAATCTTTCCTCTGAATTTCAGTTTGCTAAATGTCAACAAATTTTTTGATACGATAAATAATATTGAAAATAGTATTACACTGGTAATAATTACTGATGCTAACCGTGTAAATCAAAGATTTTTTGGAATGTTTAAAACAGTTGATAGTAAAACATGGTTAACAACATCAGGTATATATTTATTGTATGATTATGTGCATCTCTAAAAATCTATACGAAACAATTGGTTGACAAAAAAGACTGGCGAACTTCAATTTTTGAACAATAAAGAACTGGTTTTGGCTAAGTGGAGTGATTTAGAAACTTTATATAAAACTGAGTGCAATAGTCTTTTTAAACTCTCTAAACTTACAGCTAAATCAGTTTATCCAAAACCAATAGAGAGACAATCTGTAAAGTTTTGTTTGTCTGTTTTTTGCGAAGAAACAGTAGCTGCATTAAGAACGCATCCAGAGATTGAAAATAAAGCATTTGAAGGTACTGCTGTATTTATTGAAAAATTTTTTTTTTTTTGAATGTTGTTAATGTCAAAGCACCTGGTGCTGGCATTCGGTTTAGAAATGAATTATGCGGAGAAATCCACTCAGTTGGTGATCAAAAGTTACAACTGCTACGAGATATTGCTGAACTGTCAAATTTTATGAAACCTACAGGTAAGCGTGTAAAACAGCTTACGCTAGATACTAGCCATGCAATAGCGCATTCATATTATGGCTTTATTGATCTCGTAGAAACTTTGTTGAGTAATGAAGCAAAGTATTTCTTATTAGGTTAGTTTTCAACAGATCCACTTGAAAAAGCATTTTCTAAGCTTCGACAGGGATCTGGAAGTACTTACTTTATAAACGCTAAATCTGTAATTGAAAAAATTAATATTCATCATACTAAATTGATATTACAACTTGACATTCCTGTTGATGGTATCGATGGTCATACTTGTGACATATGTTTTAGAGATATTTCTACTGATGAAAAAGAACTTCTGGATAATATACATAATCTTGAAAGCTTAGTTAATAAATCTACATTAGTGGCTATAGTTTACATAGCTGGCTATGTGCAAAAAAGCGAAATAAAAATTTATGATGATTCTACTAATTATTATTATAAATATGGAAGTTATTTGTATAGCCTAAACAGAGGCGGACTTGAAATTCCTTCTGATACTCTCGTCTAATGGTCAATATTTTGCTTTTTTTTTTCAAGGTGCTACTGACCCTTTATGCAGAACATTTTGCATTACTCAGTTTCAGTTCATTGCTGCTAAATATAAATTTAAAATCACATAAAAACAATGCAGAGTATATTCTAATATTCTGCTAAAGAGTTACTCACTAATTAGCACTCCCAAAATACTAAAGCTATTATAATTTATGTGAAAATTAGTTTTGTAATTTATTATGCTATTTACTTGTTATGTTTTTTATTTTCTCATTAGCCTATATGTCTCTCAACATGTTTGGATTTGTAAATATTTACCCTGTTGAGATATATTGATAAAACTTTTTTTTTGCTTGAATCAACTTTTGTTGGTGTTTTTTATTGTTGGTGATTTTTATTGTTACCATTTTTAGCAAAAAAAATTAAAAATAAAGTTATTTTTCTAATATATAGATATATACTTTGTTATGGTTCTGCTTGTTATTGATACTATTTAATATTACATAAATATTCTTAATGAAATTTGAAATACGAAAAATATGATTATCTTTTAACAATTTTTTGGTTTTCTTTTTATATTTCCGTCTTTACTAAAGAATATTATTAGAAAACATAGACTGCCATTACACCCTACCTAATATAAAAATATATCAATATAAGTAAAAGTGAAAGTTTAATCGGCCTTCAGTTTTTACGGCATTTTGCGCAATGTCAAGGCCTGTTATTATAGAAGGCCGTGTGTGTGACGAAAAAGTAAAGATACTTTTGCATCCAGTGGCTATTGCACCCAATGTCTACATCATTGAAAAAGTAGGTTTTTACATTTTTGTTTAACTCCTTATCCTAATTGATCACTTTTTTTCAGGATTCTCCTCATGGGTTCGAGCTCATTACGCATAATATGTGTTCAATTACCCATAATACGTTAGTCATTGTAAGTAATAAATTAGGAAATAATTATTTGTGAAATATTGTAGTCATTAATGACTTCAACCTGGCTAATAATTAAAATTGCTCGACTAATAAGATTCCTTATTAAAATTGCTCTCTTTCTCTCTCTCCCCCTCTCTCTCTCTCTCTCTCTCTCTCTCTCTCTCTCTCTCTCTCTCTCTCTCTCTCTCTCTCTCTCTCTCTCTCTCTCTCTCTCTCTCTCTCTCTGTCTGTCTGTCTGTCTGTCTGTCTGTCTGTCTCTCTCTCTCTCTCTATATATATATATATATATTTATATTTATATATATTTGTATTTATATTTTTTTTTTAGAAAATGTTTGAAGAAAGTTAAAAGATACTAAAAACCTTGGTATTATGCAAGCCGAAGCGATATAATTAATTCAATCGACAAAAAACGGCGTGTAAATCGCAAAAGAAAAAATAATATTTTTAATATTCATTTTAGATGTATTGATTAATAGCATTTATTTTAAAATAAATTCATTTTGCAACACGTTTTTTAATTTTATAAAATTTCGTCAAAATAGTTTAAGGTAAATCCCACATAGGTTATAGGTGGAAAACATCACGTAAAAGATCAAAAATGCTACACATTTTGAATACCAAATGGGATAAAGTAGCAAATACCAGATTAAGTTAAGCCTCTCTGAAAGCTTCGATGATTAATTTTAAATTACTATTTAAGCAATTTTTAAATTAAAGGAATTTTAAAAATTATCATAGAAGCATTCGGACTTTCATTTGTCTAGTATTGACTACTTTTATACCATCTGGATTAAAATATGTGGCATTTAAGATCTATAACATGTAGAATTTTCCACCTATATCCCATGTAGGATTTACCACATAAAACCCATGTGGGATTTACCATATAAAACCCACATGGGACAAAATAATAATCCCCATATGGGTTACATATGGTAAAAACCCACGCGTATCCCATATGGGATTTACCATATGGAATCCATGTGGGATTTACCATATGAAACCCACATGGGACAAAATAATAATCCCCACATGGGTTACATATGGAAAAAATCCACGCGTATCCCATGTGCGCTTTTTCACTGGGATATGGCAACATTATGGTTCAATATTGATTGGTGGAAATGTGTCTATTTTTTTGTATTTTGTCTGGCGTGAAGTCACTCTTTGGTCATTTTAAGGGTTTTTTAAGTGGTTACCATGGCAACAGTATGAATTTAAAAAAAAAAAAAATTTATGCATTATTTTAAATTTACTATAAGAATGTTCCCAATAACCATTTTTTGTAAAAATACTAAGATTTAAAATTAGAGGGGGTACCCCTTAAATCTTCTATTTTATATATTGGTATAACCTATGCTATTTTTAATCTCTCAGAATAAAGTCCCCGTCTTAGGAAGCATGAAAATATCTTAAGAAAATCTTTTTTAAGATACATCATATTTATTAGTAGCAATTTTTCCATTGATATCCCGACCAACGGTTTTTTTTAGGGTTGGGAACTTAATCACATTGAAATTTTTAGGTTTAGGAACTTAATCACATTGAAATTTATCAAGAGGTAGTTCAATGATACCCAGTGAAAAAGCGCACATGGGATACGCGTGGATTTTTTCCACATGTAACCCATGTGGGGATTATTATTTTGTCCCATGTGGGTTTCATATGGTAAATCCCACATGGATTCCATATGGTAAATCCCATATGGGATACGCGTGGGTTTTTACCACATGTAACCCATATGGGGATTATTATTTTGTCCCATGTGGGTTTCATATGGTAAATCCCACATGGGTTTTATGTGGTAAATCCTACATGGGATATAGGTGGAAAATACGACATGTTATAGATCTTAAATGCCACATATTTTAATCCAAATGGTATAAAAGCAGTCAATACTAGACAAATGAAAGTCCGAATGCTTCTATGATAATTTTAAAAATTCTTTTAATTTAAAAATTACTTAAATAGTAATTTAAAATTAATCATCGAAGCTTTCAGAGAGGCTTAACTTAATCTGGTATTTGCTACTTTATCCCATTCGGTATTCAAAACGTGTGGCATTTTTGATCTTTTACATGTGATGTTTTCCACCTATAACCTATGTGGGATTTACCTTAAACTATTATGACGAAATTTTATAAAATTAAAAAACGTGTTGCAAAAGAATTTATTTAAAAATAAATGCTATTAATCAATACATCCAAAACGAATATTAAAAATATTATTTTTTTTTTTGCGATTTACACGCCGTTTTTTGTCAATTGAATTAATTAAATCGCTTCGGCTTATATATATCGGTTTTTAGTATCTTCTAACTTTCTTCAAACATTTTCTAAAAAAAAAAAATATAAATAATAAATATATATAAATATAAATATAAATATATATATATATATAGAGAGAGAGAGAGAGAGAGAGAGAGAGAGAGAGAGAGAGAGAGAGAGAGAGAGAGAGAGAGAGAGAGAGAGAGAGAGAGAGAGAGAGAGAGAGAGAGAGAGAGAGAGAGAGAGAGAGAGAGAGAGAGAGAGAGAGAGAGAGAGAGAGAGAGAGAGAGAGAGAGAGAGAGAGAGAGAGAGAGAGAGAGAGAGAGAGAGAGAGAGAGAGAGAGAGAGAGAGAGAGAGAGAGAGAGAGAGAGAGAGAGAGAGAGAGAGAGAGAGAGAGAGAGAGAGAGAGAGAGAGAGAGAGAGAGAGAGAGAGAGAGAGAGAGAGAGAGAGAGAGAGAGAGAGAGAGAGAGAGAGAGAGAGAGAGAGAGAGAGAGAGAGAGAGAGAGAGAGAGAGAGAGAGAGAGAGAGAGAGAGAGAGAGAGAGAGAGAGAGAGAGAGAGAGAGAGAGAGAGAGAGAGAGAGAGAGAGAGAGAGAAATTTTAATAAGGAACATTATAATTCTAGCAATATTAATTATTAGCCAGTTTGCGTAATGATCTTGAACCCATGAGGAGAATCTGAAAAAGATCAATAAGGAAAAGTAGTTAAACAAAAAAACGAAAACGAAAATGTAAAAACCTACTTTTTCAATGATGTAGACTTCTATAATAACAGGCCTTGACATCGCGCAAAATGCCGTAAAAACTGAAGGCCGATTAAACTTTCACTTTTACTTATATTGATATATTTTTATATTAGGTAGGGTGTAATGGCAGCCTATGTTTTCTAATAATAATCTCTAGTAAAAACGGAAATATAAAAAGAAAACCAAAAAATTGTTAAAAGATAATCATATTTTTCGTATTTCAAATTTCATTAAGAATATTTATGTAATATTAAATAGTATCAATAACAAGCAGAACCATAACAAAGTATATATCTATATATTAGAAAGATAACTGTATTTTTAATTTTTTTTGCTAAAAATGGTAACAATAAAAATCACCAACAATAAAAAACACCAATAAAAGTTGATTCAAGCAAAAAAAAAGTTTTATCAATATATCTCAACAGGGTTAAAGTCCTTATACTTGGCAACTTGTAGTCAATACACATAAAATCATATAAACTTCGTCGCATAGCAAAATACTCACATATGCTCTACATATAATATCTGAAGTATATAAAACTTCACCAACATTAACTTTTCTCATAGCATTAAGGTGTTCGAATAGAATATTTGATTGAAGCGAACTTTCTTTATTTTTTAAAAATCTAACTGCTTCAAATAAAGCTGATTTTGTTTTTATTAACTTTAATTTGTTTACAGCTAAATATGAAATATTACAAATTGTGCCATTATGGTTAGCTACAAATGAATAATCATTGAAAATTACTAAAATAAATAATGAAACACCAAGTTTGTACATTTTTGATTGTATGTGTAAACTTTTTTTATTAAGCTGGAAAACAATAACATCGTTATTATCACTTAACAAAGATTGAATATCGTCAAATATAATTTCATCCTTTTTTAGAAAATCATTTAACTCATCTGGTAAAATGCTTCGAAAACCGCTTGAAGTTGCATTTTTCTAACTTTACTTGCTGGTGTGGCTAAACAACTAGGCGGAATATTTTAAAAACAGATGGTGGGTTTAAAGGTCGTTGCTTCACATATTTGCTTTCAAAAGGTGCTTCATTTGGCCAATGCAGTTGACATAATGCTGTATAGTCTGTAACAATAAAACCAGTTCTTAGGATAGCTTCACTACATCTTTTTCTCTCCTCTAGATTCTTCGGGAATTTATAAATTAATATTTTTGTCGTAGTTGAGTATTGATATTTTTGTTGTAGTTGTAATTGATATTGTAGTTGTATAAATTGATATTTTTGTTGTAGTTGAGATAGTTCGACTTGCAAAGAGATACACAGCATTTTAAAGGCATTTTTAAGGCATTTTAATTATTAAAAAAACTTATCGTTAGTTTGACAATATTATTACCTTACAAAGTTAACGCCTTGAACCTTACATCAACATCAAGACAATAACAACGTTATTGTCTTGATGTTGGGCTATCTAATTTATAAACCAATCACATTTTAAAGATTTATTAAAAAAGCGCGAACACAAACTTTCATCTAATGTTAAAAGATGAAAATGTTAACACAGTATTAGGAATTGGCCTTCAGTTTAACAACTTTGTTGCGCGATGTCAAGGCCTGTTATTATAGAAGGCCGCGGTCACACATAATATAATATTCTGAAACTAATAAACAAACATCTAAATTTCTATAAGTAAATTTATTCTTTGATCATTGCCTTCATATCCTATCTTATTTTCATATCATAATCTATTATGGAATTATTTATATAACATATCACAACAATATTATTAAATTTGTGATGTTCAAATATCATATGAACATTCTCTAACATGTTCATATGATATTTGAATATAGTTCTTGAGTATATTATCTGCAAACAATTGACTGATGCAAGTTCTAATGTTGTCAAAAACCAAGCATGCATGCATGGGACACTGCAGTGTCCCACAAAGAAATGCAGGTTTGAAAGTCAAATTTTCTTTATTAAAAAAAAAAATAGGGAGGAGATAAGGAGGTTTCTGTAACTTTTTTTAGGCTCCAAAACTTTTAACTTTATATATAATAAGGTTCATAAAACTTAAGGGACTAACGGAGTACATTGAGGAACAAAAACAGGATATTTACTGAAACTTTTAAATTTTTAATCTGGAGTACCACAGTGTAATTGGGAATAAAGTCTTTGGGTCGAGTATTCAAAGTAATATGATCTAAAGTAATATATAAATTAAATAAAATGCTTTAAAATGCATGCAGTTATACATATAACTCCTGATAGTTAACTATATGTATAACTAGTTATACATAAAATTTATTATATAAACTTATTTTTTAAGGTTATGCTTGAACAAATTAGAACCAATTAATTCAAATTCAAGATTTAGTTCAAGTTCAAGTTATTTGTTCATTGTTTTTTCACTATTTTATATTTATTTGTTCAAATATTTTAACTAGTACTAATTCTTACTACAGTAAGAATATTTATCATTGTTGAACGTGATTTTATTAGTAACTTAATTTTACTATCAACATATTTTGACAACACCCTTTACATTTTAAATGATGACAGCTTTACTTTTCTACTGATGTTAAATTTATTACGTTTCAATAACTCAGATTGAATTTTAACTGAATTATTGTAAGCTTTGTAAGGGTTTGTTGTATCTCAAATGGTGTTGTAAATAAAGTAAAAATAATATATATATATATATATATATATATATATATATATATATATATATATATATATATATATATATATATATATATATATATATAGTATTTAGGCTATGGGATCATCCATAAATGATGCCAGTAGATAGAGGGGCAGTGTGAGTTTAACAATAATTGACAATGGGGAGGAGATGTTGAGACCAAAATAATGTCAATTAAAAAATTGAATTAAAAAAAAAGTAAAATATTTTATTTTAAAAAAAAAGTAAAACAATTTATGCTAGCTATGAGCAGGTTTTAGAGGTATTTACACCAACAATGTGGTCTAAAAACTTCTTGCTTTTGTTGCTTAAAACTGCAGAGGATCATAGGAAAAACAATTTAAATTCAGAAATTAGCTTGCTTATCTGAAAGAACAATTTACGCATTTTTTTTTTTACTTTTAGTACTGTTGAGAAGGAAAAAATGTATAACTGAACCAGAAAAAAATTGATGGTATATGCATTTTTTATATTATATTAAAAATTCAGATATACCATCATAATACGATAACAAAAACTGACATCATTTTCAATGGGAAATGGCAAAAAATTGACTGAGTTTGATAAAGGGTGAAGTTGTTCAACAAACCGGGTCATCATCTGACATCATTATGCATAGATGACCCTACAATTTAAGTAAAATAAGTAATCAATTTGCCATATTTCTCTTTAGAAAGTGTAAGAAAAAAGCATTGTTATGCTGAGAACCTACCTATTGAGCAAGCTTTGACCACCTATTTTACAAATTTGAGAGACAGAAGTGGAAGTGCGAATCGCAAAAGAACTAATAACAATGCTCTAAATTGATTTTAACTTTGTAGACAAGCATTAATATAGTATTTAGTAATAATACATGATTTTTATAATTTGTATTTATTTCCATTAATTATCAGTTGTCAGTCTCCATTTTATAAAATGAATTAAAAAACTATTTATTTATAGTATAATAATAATACATAAATACTAGTTTCCTAATGCTATTATCATCACAATGTTAATGGTATTCGTTTTAAAGTGAAATTTTGTATCAATTTTATTGTTTTAGTATTATATTTATATATATATATATATATATATATATATATATATATATATATATATATATATATATATATATATATATATATATATATAAATATATATATATATATATATATATATATATATATATATATATATATACAAATCTTTCTATAAATCAGTTAAGATTCTATCTGAGTTATTGAAACGAAATATATTTATGATAAATATCAAAAGAAAATCACGTTCAACCATGATAAACATTCTTACTGTAGTAAAATATAGTACTCACTGATAAATTTGAACAAATAAATATAAAATTATCAAAAACAATGAATAAATAAAAACATTAACTTGAACTTTAACTAAATCTTGAATTTGAATTAATTGGTACTAATTTATTCAAGCATAACCTTAAAAAATAAGTTTTTATAACAAATTATATGTATAAATAGTTATACATATAATTAACTATCAGGAGTTATATGTATAACTATATGCATTTTAAAGCATATTATTTTATTTAAACATTACTTAGATCATATTACTTTGAAAACTGGATCCAGAAGCTTTATTATCAATAACACTGTGGTACTCCAGATTAAAAATTGAAAAGTTTCTGTAAACATCCTGTTTTTGTTTCTCAATGTAGTTCGTAAGTCTCTTAAGTCTTAAGGACCTTATTATATCTAAAGTTAAAAGTTTTGGAGCATAAAAAAAGTTACAGAAACCCATCCTATTTTTTTCTTTTTTAATAGAGAAAATTAGGAATTCTTTGACTTTCAAACCTGCATTTCTTTGTGGGACACTGCAGTGTCCCATGCATGCAAGATTGGTTTTTGACAACATTTCAACTTGCATCAGTTAATTGTTTGCAAATAATTTACTCAAGATCTATATTCAAATAACTATAATATTATCCTAATAATACGTCTATTTGCACAAATCTTAATCTTATTTCTATAAGGAAAGATAAAAATTATTCGCGGTACTTACATACTTGCTTGCCATTCTCTTTATTAATATAAAATAATTTCTCACAAAATAAACGTAACGCAATGCAATGTCGATTTAAAAAATTTTTTTTTAGTTTTTTTTTAGTTTCCAGCTTTTAAATTAATTCCCATGCAAATCCCACAGGAAACCCACGTGGGATTTCCCATGTGTGTAAATACCATATGGTTCCCACATGTAACCCGGACGCCCTTACCCACATGGGTTTAAGGTGACAAATTTCCATACGGATACCACATGGGAAAATCCGTCCCACATAAATCCCATAAATCCCACACGGAACCCACGCGGAACCCATGTGGGACGCGGTTTTATTTTTCACTGGGTAATGTTAAGGGAAAAGAAGGATATTTTTTAAAATTATCAGTTTGAAGATTTTATTTGGTTAAGTTTGAGCTAACAAATATAAAATATTTTCTTAGCTCAGCAGTTATCTTCTCTTGATTAACTAAGTACTCAGAGCCGGCCGGAGGGCGGTACAAGCGGTGCAGTCACACGAGGCCCCGCGATTCCCAAGGCCCCGCATTTCGAAAGATCCATTGCATTTGGACTTAAAATCAGGCATAACAAAGTTGGCTTATTTTTTCGATTTATGTGAAAAGCATGTATATTATTAACGAAGTAAGAAATACGTTTAAAAAACGCATCCACACTATATATATATTTTTTTTAACCATATTTTGTATTTCATATACAATAGAATAAAAGAAAATCTTATATTTTTGATTAAAAAACAAGCTTTTTGACATTTCTCTAAAAGTGTTATGATTTTATAATTTATGATAAAAACGTTCTACTTTTATAACTTACGATAAAAAAACGTTCTCATTTTTAAACGTTTTAAAATTTTTCAAAAATTTAAAAAAATCTTATGGTATTGTTCTTTATAATAGCCAAAATTGTATTTAGAAAGTTCTAAAAATGACTTCTAGGGAAAGAGATGCTGGACGAAAGTATACTATGATAAATAAGAAAAGAATTAAAAAGAGAAGAAGCTGCGGGAATTAAAGAGTCTGGAAACCAGAAAAGGTGCAAGAAACTAATAATATCATATACCTCGTACCATCCTTAATGATGCTTAAAGCGTGGATTGGACAATTCAACAAAAAGAAAATGTTAATGAAGCAGAGCAAAACGTAAACAAAGAAGACTTCTCATCGATATCAAATTTATTTGGCGTTTAAAGGAAGTAGTGATGTTTTATATACCCCGCATAACGGCCTTTTCTTGGGTCTCTTGAATTACTTAGTTAATTTGACCCAATTATGAAACCGCATTTGGATCGTTGTGTTGAATCGGCACCGCGTTCCTATTTATCACAGAATATAAGTTGAGCTGATTTGTAATTTAGTTAAAAAAGTCAGAAGTGAAATAATAAAAGTTAAGCCAAGTATTTCACAATAAGATAAGCAAGCCAAGTATTTCACAATAAGATAAGCAAGCCAAGTATTTCACAATAAGATAAGCAAGCCAAGTATTTTACAATAAGATAAGCAAGCCAAGTATTTCACAATAAGGTAAGCAAGCCAAGTATTTCACAAAAAGATAAGCAAGCCAAGTAATTCACAATAAGATAAGCAAGCCAAGTATTTCACAATTTTATTAGATTCCACTCCAAATTTAAGCCATAAAGGACAATTTTTCTGTTATTTTAAGATATCTTTATGTAGATAACTTTTAAGATGTGAGTATAAAAGAACGATTTATTTGTTTTAAACCAGTAAACGACTCAACTGGAAAAGGATTATCTATGAAAATAGAGAGCATATTAAAAATGAGAAACTAAATTTAGGAAACAGTAGAGGACAGGGTTATGATAATGGTCCTAACATGAAAGGTATACATAAAGGCGTGCAAGCACTTATTTTGCAAAATAATTCAAAATAAATTTATATGCCCTGCGGAAATCATAATTTAAATTTGGTTCTTGGAGATATTGCAAAATCATCTGCTTTAGCGATTTCATATTTTGAAGCTTTACAAAAGCTGTATAACATTATTGCATATTCTGTGCAACGCTGGGATATATTGAAAGTTTATGTCAAGCAACTTAAGCCAAAACCATTGTCAGAAACAAAATGGGAATGCCGTCTGGAAAGCGTGAAATCTGTTAGATTTCAAATACCACTATTTTCTCTAGCTTTAAAATACCTACTTGAACATACCAGAGACGTAAAAATAAGATCGGAAATCGAAGCAATCGGAAATAAGCTTTGTTCTTTTGAATTTATATTAGGTGTCATAATTTGATATGCTATATTGAATGAAGTAGATATCATAAGCAATCTTTTTCAACATTCCAATTCCGATATCAGCGAATACACATTTAAAAGGACTTTTAGAATTTTTTTAAAAATACCGTGAAACCATAAAATTAATTGAAATTCCATAAAAATAACTAAAGAAATTGCTTAAGAAGTATAAGTGACGCCTGAATTTAAGATTCAAAGAACTGTAAGAAATTTTTCATCGAGTAAAGAGTATTTTAGAATTTAATATTTTCTTGTCGTTGTTGATAATGCAATTAATTCATTCACGAGAAGATTTAAACCTTATAAAAAATATGAAACATTGTATCGTTTTTTATAGAGGTGTACCGGATATTTTGGCCGGATATGCCGGATAGTGAACTTTTCTAAAGTTCTATTAGTGTTTATGAAGAAAAAAAAGTCTTTCCAGTCTACAATAAATAGTATTCAAGATCAATTATTCCAGTTATAGTACTCAACGTGCACTTTTTTTGTTGCTTAATAAGTGGCATGAGTGTATTAACAATGGAGATGTTGTTGGATCAATATTAATAGACCTTTCAAAAGCGTACAACTTTATCCCGCATGACCTAATATTTGCAAAATTAAATGCCAATGGTTTTTTTAAAGAAAGTCTTTTTCTCTTGCTATCTTATATTTGTGGTCATAAAAAAAGGGTAAGAATAAGGTCTTCTGCCTCAATCTGGGTGGATATATTATCTGGAGTGTCTCAAGGGTCAATCCTTGAACCCATTTTGCTCAATATCTTTATAAATGATTTATTTTTATTTATTAAAGATACGGAACTTTGTAATTTTGCAAATGATAACCCTATTTATGCTTGTTATTATAGCTTTGAGAAAGTTATTTTTTGTTTGCAAAAAGAAGCAATCAATACCATCAATTGGTTTCAGCTAAACTCTATTGTTGCTAATCCAAATTAGTTCCGACTTCTCTTAGTTGGCTTATAAAATCAAAAATTCTATCGCTAAAAATAGACATTTTAAAATATCTATCGCTATTTAAATTTAAAAAATCTATCTCTAAAAATAAATAATAGGGTTTTTGTCTCCAATAAGGTAAATCTATATGGTAGAATAGTTGATAAAGATCTGAGTATAACAAAGTTTGGGCAAAACATTAAACAATTATGAGGTAAAGCTAATGGTAAATGATTTGCTCTTTCACAAGAAATTTTTATCCCGTGTTAAATCTATTTTGTTTTTTATTGCTTTTATTTTGTCTAACTTTTCTTATTGTCCTTTAATTTGGATGTTTTATTCAAAAAAAAGATTACAAACTAATAAATAGAATTCATAAAAAATCTCTAAATGTAGTCTATAAAAGATTTGATACGTCTCCGGATAAATTATTAATTTTTGGTAAAAGTTCAAGGATCCATTTAAGAAATTTGAGATTTTTTATGATAGAAACTTTTAAATCCATTCATTGTCTAAATTCAGAATTTATGAAGAATCTCTTCATTATAAAAAATTTTACACATAAACTTTGTTGTAGCAAAAAACTGATTCTACCTCCTAAAGGCACCATAAATGATACATGCTATAAGTTTTTAGAGCCACCTCGCGCTGGAACACTCTAAATAACAAAAACATGTCCGAAAAAAATCTAGAGGTGTTCAAAAAATCAAAACATATCAAGAATTGGTAATACCAATTCTTGATATGTTTTTTTTTGATTTTGCTAACATTATTATTACCATAATGGTAATAATAACGTTAGCAAAATATGTCGATTTTAAAATTCTGTTTTATTTTATACCGACTTATTTCTATAGCAAGGATTGTATTATTACAATAATTATTTTTTTATTGAAAAAGTTATAAATTTTCATGTCATTTATATGCGTGTGTATACAGTTTATGAAATAAATTTAAAAAAAAATTTTTAAAAATTGCCTGATAAATAAGAAGCATAAAAGTATGTCTTAAAATTTACGGTACGGTATAGCGCAAGAACGGTACGGTATGCTACTTATGTGACACAAGTATCGAAGACTGTCAATACAGAGGTGATTGATGCAGCACTTCGTTGATAATTTTTAAATAAAATGTAGCAAACATTGTTTTTTTATTTTTCAAAACTTAAAAAACTCTTACAGATAGTTGTAAATATTAAAAATTATTGACCACTTAAATAAACTAAACTAAAATTTTATATTTTTTATTTTTTTGATCCGAAATAAAAAAAAAGATAAGAAGTTTTTCCCGGGGTACAAAAAAGCATTGAAATTTTTTTCCCTGGGTAAAATAATATTTCCAGTTGCTTTAGGTGAAATTTATTGATTATAATATAAAAAAAGTTAACCGTAAATGGGGCTATCCATTAATTATGTCTACAACTTTTGGTAATTTTTACCTACCCTCTCACCCTTTCTTAACAATGTTCTATATATATATATATATATATATATATATATATATATATATATATATATATATATATATATATATTTACATTTTTGTTAAATAATTCCTTAACTTCTTTCCGGAGCAGCTTTACAATAATTTGGAGAAAAGTTGACATTTTTTAAATAAATTTGTTTACGTTGTATTACAATTTTATTTAATTATTTTTGCATAGCAACAGTATTGATTGCTATTTTATTACAACTTAACATTTAAAACGTAATACAAGCCACAGTTATGGATGGTAATGTCATTTTAAGGTGTAATAAATGAATATTAAAATAGGTAAAACATAAAAGTTTAATTTTATTACTTAAATGTGCCAAATTAAATGTATCTTTTTTGGGGCAAGTTAGGGCAGCAAATGAATAGTCATAAACTGTTCTTTAACATTTAAGGATGCCAACAAACTTGGTTTTATGGACGTAGACAGACGTATTCGAGCTACAAGTTGAGTACAATTTGGTTGCTATGGTACCAAATTTTACATAGCAACAACTTATTTTTACATTAACGTTATTTTAACATGTATTTATTCGCGCTATGTACACTATATTAAATAAGTGTATTAAAATGAGATTCATACTTCTAATGGAAGTCATAATTTTAATTGATTACTATGGATACCTAATTGTTTAAATTACTTTTGCAAAGCAACAGTGTTGATTGCTATTTCATTATATTTTAACATTTAAAAGGTAATACTTAGCCACAGTTATGTATGCGTAGGTAATTTTAAGCTATAATAAATGAATAATAGAACTGGCATAACATAAAAGTTTTATTTTATTATTTAATTGTGCCAAGTTTAAAGTATTGTGGCTGAAATTTTAAAGCAGGATGTACTACTGCTGAAAAAGTTTCATGTCATCTTGGTCACATTGTCAACAGTTCTGCCAATTAATGCAGATGCTTTTCAAAAGTACTGCCTTTAGGCAAGTTTATTTGTTAATATTATTTGTATACTGAGCTGTGGCTAACTTAGCTTTTGTAAGTACATGGTTGATAGCCTCTTTAAGGTGGCTCATTTATTTGTACAGAGCTACCCATGGTATCATATGCCACAAAGTTGGCACAAGATATTATTAAGACATGAGGACATGAGGTTGTGAGGAGAATGGTCTTTGCTATTGGCATGCTCTCTGAAGAAGCACAGGAAGCACGAAAAAACGGTTTCAAATTTTTCCGTAAAAACTACACACGCAAATACAGTCGTTTGGTAACTAACCATGATGTTTTATGTCGTATAAGGAGGTTAAATTCTCAAAATTCAAAATCCCAACTTCCAGGAGGAGTTTAGTGATTTGCTTCAGGCTCCGATTGTCGACTCACCCAAAATATGATTTCCTAATTTATGCATGTATGTATGTTAATGTGTTCAAATTGTCAATGTTTTATGGCAATATTTTTTGTTTTTATTATTAATGACCTGAACTTTACTTAAAATTAATTATTTAAATATTTAATATTTAATAGTTATTTAAAGTAGAACGGTTGAAAATCCGATATAAATTTATTCAAAAATCCATTTATCTGAGTGTAACTAAGGAAAGTATCTGGTTGTTAAACAATATAGGTATCCATAGCAATTAAATTAAAAAAATTATGACTTCTATATAAATTATGACCTCTTACTTTGGTATGTATTATTGGTACTCATGCCAAAGTAAGTGAATATAGGACTCAGCAATTATCAAAATAGGTTGCTGCTATGTAAATTAGGTATCCATAAAACTAGGTACCATAGCAACTTATTGATAAATATCCCCTCATCAGAACCTCATATTAATGCAAACCTCATACTAATGCATAAAATAATTTTAAAGTATATATCACACATAAAACATCTGCACATACGAAAAATAGGTTGCTAAGCAAATTTAAGTATCCATAGCAACCAAATATAAAAAATATTATTTTCATAAGAAGGGCAAACCTCATATCAGTACTCTTGCTAAATTTAGTTAATAAAGACCTAATATTTAATTAGTAATTAATTTTGTCCATTAAAAGTGAATTCCGGCCCACTGTGCATTTGTGTATTTTAAAATTCATTTTAAAATACACAAATGATACACAAGCGATCCCTATTTATATAACAAACTGTTTCCTAAAAACACCTGAAGTTACTCCTCCAGGCAATATAGTTTATTTATTAACTTAACCCAAAAACGATGCTTTTAATATAAATAGTTACAAGAAAATGTTTTAGTTTTTATAATGAATTAATAATTAAAACTTAAGTTTATAATTCAACAACCATCAGTCATAAATCAAAAATGTAATCTACATTTAAAAAAATGTTGTTGTCCACACACAAAAAACACAAATTAATTTAATTGAAACTAAGCAAACAAACAAAAAAACGACAACAATTCTAATAATGCTTTTAAAATTATTTTTCTTTTACATGTAACTTGTCAAGATTTATTACTTTTTAAATGAAAAACTTTTTTATCGAAGTGAATTATGTTTACATTATAATGGAATAAAAAATTGTAGTCAACTTTTATGGAATAAAGTATTGTTTTATCCATTGAGAAAAAGTTTTTTGGTCTTAAACAATTTTACTAAATTCAAAATACTTGTAGTAAGTTTTAAAAGAAAGTGATTTGAAACTTCATCAAAGTTTAATAATTTTAACCTTTTTAAAACTGTTAAGCGCAATTCCTTACATAATAATTATATTTCCTCCTTCCTTGTTAATCATATTTTGTTTTCTTTCAGTTAGGAAGCAATCAAAGTTTAATTCATCACTCTTAAGTGATAAATAAGAGGTGATCAACTGTATCAAAAGCTTTTAATAAATCAATAAATAAACCAAGAGTGAAGTTATTATTATCAAAATTATTTATTATTCGGTCTACTATTTCAATTAATCCATGTTTTGTATATATAATTTTACTTAATTATGATAAATGTAAATTATTTTAGCTATTTTTAGTTATTTTTAAAACAGGTATAATTTATGGGAAAAAGCGCAATCGTTTGTTAACAACAAATGGTGAAAACATTGCATTCATTTGTCATAACTTACCACTGATTATCAGTGACTTTAAAATTTATTTTATAAAAAAATAAGCATATTGAATACTTAAGTATTCAATATGCTTATTTTTTTATAAAATAAATTTTTTGTGTATTTTTATTATGCCTATCTTTTTACTTTTTCCCGAGGTGATGGAGATGGAAAGAAGGAGGGGGGGGGGCGAAGAGGGTGTCTAGCCCCCCCTCCCCCATACTAAACTTATTGGCCTCAGTCGGCAAAAAATAGATACGTTACCCCCCTTTAAAATCTCTTTAGGACGGCCCTGTGAGTAGGTAAAGGCTTTAGTCCATCAAAGGACTGATTTTTAAGGTTGAAAATCCCAATCCTAATATTTTACGATTTTAGATTTATGTAAAAATGAGGCCTAGCTATAGAAAAAGAAAAACAAAACAATGCAAAAACTATTAGAAGAATTGAGGGGCGGGGCACACATACATAAATGTTGCTACGGCCCTGATAAGTAATTAATACCTTTTTAATATTTGTAGTAATTAACTGACTTATTTATTATACTAATTTAAAAAATTATTTTTATATCATACTACACAGATTTCTTTTTTGATTATACACTCATTTTACTTAAACATCAACTTAAAAACGATATTAATATACTTTCAAAGTATACTTTGTAACAAAGTATATTTGTTAACATCACATGGTAACTCATGCTAATGATCGCATTACTTATGCTAACTTCTTATACTATAAGGAGTTAATAGCACTGAATGCTTAATATATTTTAAGATGAGGAGTTAATATTTAAGGAAAAATATTTTTATATTTTATTGTAATAGTTGCTACAGGCACACATTTGAAGTCATACAGGTCAGATAAGATGTCTTAATTAAAAAAAATAGACTAAAGTAAATTTTGATGGAAATTCTATTTTACTACTAGATAACATGTAATCTGAAATAAATATTTATTAATCAATAATATTTTATTATTTAATAACAATAATAAAACAAAATTAATTTTTGTCACATTTAAGGGTTGTAAAACCCTAAATTAAAAATAAAAAGTAAACTCAAAAACATCCTAATATGCATATCTCCACAAGATTATTTATCAATCAGTTAAGGCATATTCCCTAATAATATACGATAATATGATTAATAAATACAAAAGGGTTTTTAATGAATGAATTATATATATATATAATTCTAAGTATATAATATTTCCTGAAAATGCATTGCTAAAAAAATAGTAACATTTAAAAAAATAAAACAAGGAACCTTATACTTTTCTTCCTTGCATTTTATAACAAATTAAATTTATATGATACTTTATATTTTTATTTTAATATTATTGATAATAATAATTGGTAATAGTTAATAATAGTTGTAAAAAAATAATAAAATAATTTTTTAAATATATTGTAATTTTTCTTAGCTGAAGCAAATATAATCTAATCATTATGTCATATAAAATAACTGTATCAGATGCAACAAAAGATGGCGATATTGTTAAGTTTACTGTTCAAAGCAAATTTTTGGTAAGTTAAGTAATATTTACCTTTCTAAGTTAAATAATATTACCTTTAAAAAAGGAAGCAACAGTTATAAATAAAGCTTTTTTTTAAAAATTGGAAATAAGAAATTAAAAAAAAAATCATTCACACCGTAATAATGTATATATATATATATATATATATATATATATATATATATATATATATATATATATATATATATATATATAGAGAGAGAGAGAGAGAGAGAGAGAGAGAGAGAGAGAGAGAGAGAGAGAGAGAGAGAGAGAGAGAGAGAGAGGGAGAGAGAGAGAGAGAGAGAGAGAGAGAGAGAGAGAGAGACGAGAGAGAGAGGGAGAGAGAGAGAGAGAGGGAGACGAGAGAGAGAGAGAGGGAGACGAGAGAGAGGAGAGAGAGAGAGAGAGAGAGTTTTTTGAATGTTAAAATGTTTTTTAACAAAAAAAACAATGTATTTTTTATATGATGATTGCAAAATGCATGAAACTTTTTGTAGTAAAAATTATGTAGTTATTTTTATTAATCTTGTCAAAAAAACAATTATATATATATATATATATTATACATATATATATATATATATATATATATATATATATATATATATATATATATATATATATATATATATATATATATATATATATATATATATATATATATATATATACTATATGTCTGTGTGTGTGTGAAAAGCACTAATAGGTTTTAACAAGTTCAGTTTATTTTTGGTCGGATGTTATACTTGAATAAAAATTTATATATTTCAATAAAATAATGAAAAACTTTTGCAATTTTCATATAACTTATGTTATATGAAATGTTATGTTTTTACATTTAAAAGCATTTACATTAAACTATTACGTTTTTACATTTAAAGTTTTGAATAACGATGCTTAGTTAAAGCATATTTAAATTTTAAATTTGTGTATCCTTTTTGCACTCTTACTTTAAAAACATGTGATTCAATTTTTTAGAAAAAACGATAAAAAATAGATGAAGAATATAATTAAAGTACTGCTTGCTAAACTATTTCAAGGGTAGAAACCATCCCTTACAAAAATCAACAATAAAAAATCATTAAAAACTATAAGACGACTTTAAAACAAGTATATTCTCCAGTAGGGTAAAATGAGATAGGGCTATTTTTTTAAAGTTTATGCATCAATTTACAGACCTTGTTAAGAGGCATTTTACGTACAATATTGGTGATTTTACCTACTTTAACCGGTTGCATTACGCCAAAGACATGTTAAATTTCCAATTAAAAAAAGTCCTTTTTTCAATTGGAATATTTAAACAGTCTTTTGAAATAGTTAATGCAAAAAACATTAAGTAGTAGTTAATTGTTGTAAAAAACATTTTCGCTGCAATTTTAAAATATGTACATACTTTTTATAATATTATTTATAATATATATATACTTTTTTTGATAAAAAAAACCAGATAGTTTAATAGATTTTATTCTAATTTCCATTTAAAAAAAATTGTTATTTAATTTATTTTGTTACATTTAAATTAGTTTATTATTAAATATTAATAAATTTAGATTTATTTTATTAAATTCAATTAAAATTCTTTTAAACTTTTTTTACTTTTAAAATTTCTAAACTATGTTAAAGAAAAGAAATGTTTTTTTATTATATTTGAATATAAGTTACTTTTTTATGTTTTTTTTTAATCAATTATTTTGTTTATTTATTAATAGCTGTAAATCAATAATTTTTTTTATCCCTTTGCAAAAGTGCTAATATACAAAAGTGCTTAATGCATATGACTGTATATATTTGCATTGCCGGATAAACCATAATCAAGCCTATAGGTAAAATTATTTTAGAGAATTTTTTTGGTAAACTTTATATATCAAACTTATGAAAAGATTTTAGGTTTGAAATTGCTTTTTAACTAAAAAAAATAGAAATTCATCCACAGGCAATTGACCCCTCATAAAAAAAGCAACAAACTAAATTGTAAGAAAGCAAACATAAGATGATAATATTGTGTTATGAATGTTTTAAGAAATAAATAGGAAATATAAGTTTTTTAAAAAACAGAAAAATTTTTATTTTCAAGCAGCAATTAAATTTTATTGATAATTTTTTTACAACTATTGTTTAATTTAAAGGTATTAAGAATGACTTATTGTAATGTTTTAAATTAAGTTATTTATGATGCAATGCCTTTAAAAATGTAACTGACATATTTTACCTTTTAATGATATAAATATGTATATTGAGTAAAGTTACATTTAGTTGTGTTACGCATTTCCGTTTTGCAACAAAATCTCATAACAAAGCCTAAATTTTTAAAAGATTTAGTATATAGATTTAATTAATAAACAATATCAAAGTTAACATGGCCATCTTAAAAAAGCGTTTTTTTAGGGTGCAACTTCAACTTCAAATTTTTCATATGAAATGTCATAAAAAAAATTTTAAGTTCAAAAAAACTCTTATTATATTTTTAGCTTAAAGTAAATAAATAAAATAAAGAAAATAATTTTATATTATTTATTTAAGTTATATTATATTATATAAAATTAAATATGGAATTTGTATTTGCATATTTAATTTTATATAAAATTAAATATGCAAATACGAATTTCTGGTGCAATCCTTTATGTACTAAAACAGTAAATCAATAAAGTTCTTGTTGAACCTGAAAAAATTTTGTATTTGATTATTTCTAAAATTATCATCTCATTCATCAAGTTATTTTACAAGTTGCAATAGCAGAAAGAAAAATATTTTTTGCATGAACTATCATGAAAACTTCAAAAAGTAAGATACAAATTTAAACTTTAAACTTTGGATATTGTTAATGTTATGGTGATAATGTTGTATATGTAAAATTTTAAATATAATAATGATGTATGTTTGACATGTTGATTGTTAAATATACAAATTACTATATATATCAACCTTTAGAATTAGGAAAAATGAGTTTGGCAATAAATTGCCGACCTCAAACTGTTAGAGAGCTGCAAAAAAAATTTTTGTCAAAGGGTTAACTATAAAACATAAAAACGAGATTGGCAATTTTTTGCCCGCCTCAAACACTTTTAAGTTGGCAGTTAGGTTGGCACCTAATTTATTAATTTACCAAATACTGACCCTAATTACGAGGGTTAAAATATGCAATAGTGTTGTAGTGGTTTTAATGCAGTAGTGGTAAAATGGTAAAGCACTAGATAAAAAGTTGTAACCACATTATAAAAAAATAAAGTAAAAAAACAAAAATCAAAAAAGTAGCCTCCTTAACTGTAGTGGCCACCTCAGCCTTTGGGAGGTAAATTAGTTTTTCAGTAATCAAATTTTACAAAAATGTTATAAAGTTTGGCGCAGCTAGGCACCAGGCCTTGCTATGCTGACTATGTTTGATATATATCGAATGTATGAAGTGTATAATATTTGCCAGAGGAATACACCACATACTCTGAATGCTTTTTTTAGCACACCTAATTTCCAGTTTGCTTTTACTGTTGCTGCATCTACTTTTGATCTTAATCTCAAATCATCAAATACAAAAATACCAAGATCATACTTGTTTGTGGTATATTTTAATGGATGACGAAGTCCAACTTGGCCTTAAATTCTGTAATTATGTGTTGATATAGTTTTTTTGCAACCAACATGCATAACCTTCCACTTATCAAGATTAAAAAACATGCTCCAATTTCTAGACCATTCAACAGCAAGCGTTTATTACTATATTGCAAGTTGTTTTTAGTTCAGATGAGTTTCCAATAAGAGTAGTTGCAAACATTTTGCCAAATGGGTTTGTTGCATTTATGGCAGTATTTTTTTGAGCTTTAACTTCTGCTTTCAAGTTTTCTATCTCAATTCTTTGGTCATATATCGTGTTTTTCATACCTATTATTCTATCTCTTATGTTTGAAATGACAAAGTGCAAAAGCACATCCGGCTGACCATTTTTTGAAGCTTTTTGATAACCTTCAGTCACTGATAGTTGCTCAAATTTGCTGTCATTAATCACTGGCTGCGTGTCAGTTGAGATATTTGCTTTAGATGCTTCCATTTTATTAGCACAACAAAACTTGACTTGTCAAGTCTTGATTGTCATGGAGGGCTACCACCCTTAATAACAATGGATTACCTCCTGGTCGTGAATTATTTATTATAATTAGTTAACTTATTAACACAAATACTTTGTTTTTAAATAGTGATAATAACTAACGTAATTGTCATTTAAACTTTTGTAACAAAATTTTTTACATAATCATTTAAACTTTTAAGTGGGGTTTATAACATTAATTATTTCTTTTATCTTATCATTCAAAAAAAACCTTCAACTTTTATATTAAAGCATAATAAAAAGTTGCTTTATATAAAATTTGCTTTATATAACAATATATAATAATAAGTTGCTTTATATAAAAACTAACATACAAAAATTGCGCTGCGTAATGCTTGAAAAAAGGTAATTGCTAACTATGATAATAGCTATATATATATATATATATGTATATATATATATATATATATATATATTTTTTAAATGACGACATCTTGTATGAGAGTTAAATAAATTAAATTCTTTTATTTTTCTAAGAAATTTTCGCTACATTATTGATACTACCATCTTCAGCTTTAATTACAAATTATATAAATATATATAAATATATATATATATATATATATATATATATATATATATATATATATATATATATATATATATATATATATATTTATATATATATAATAATGAATATGATTGATTTGTAAATGTATCATAATAATATTTTTATAATGCTCTTCCATAATAGTCTTAATATGTTTCAAGTTACATGCAAAAAAATTGCTAAAAAAATTATTCTTGTAATTTCTTAGGTTCCTATCAAATCAAGTTTTCTGAATAAAATTATTTCCTTGGTTTTAAATTGTGGTCATAAAAAATGGGACAAGTAAAATCACTGTCAAAATACAAAAATGCATTTTGATACTTTTATTAATCTTTAATAAACTTTTTTCGTTAAATTAAGTAAAACTCTGTTGCTACAACTGTTAAGATTATCAACTTGTTTTTCCTGTGTCAACTTTGTTGAGATTAAATTTTTTTTTTGTAAGTCTTTTACACTGATACTTAGAAGATAGAACTTCAAAATTGCGATAAGTTTTAAAATTGAAATAAGTTTAAATTCTTTTTCTTATATTTTTAAACCACAATCAGGCAAATAATGTGAGTTTTTTTGAACTTAATTTTAAAGAGTCTTTAAAAATTTGATTCAAGTCCCACTTACACTAAGTGTAAGTACATTTTTCCAATATAGCTATGATAACTCCATAATTGTCTAGTTTTTTTTTGTTTTTGTTCAAATTATTTAATAATACATAATGATTCATTGATGATATTGACCTTCTTATTATATTTTTATAATTATATATAATTTTTTGATTTTGGTTTTGACCTTTTTATAATTTTTTGGAATAAAAATTTTGTTCATCTTTTAATTTTTGCTTATTATTTAGAATAATGAAGAATCTCTAGAAACTGACACCGGAAAAATTGTGTTTCGTCAATATGAGGACTTTGTATATTTGTTGCATTTACTGACAACAAAAAACAATGTTGCTGGAGTTGTTGTAAGTTATTTAATTGTTACTTTTTTTATTTATTTATACATCTTTATAAAGTATAAATTAGTGATAAATTCCCAAAAGAGGTTTTTGGAGTGGTTTTTTATTTTCAGGATTTTTGTGTGCAAATTTTTTATAAAGCTGTTGTTTTTGTTAAATGAGTGTTGATGCATTTGTTGCCGTTCATTTTTTGATTTTTTTTTTGTTTGGTTAAATGTCGTGTTGGGTCTCAGATTTTGCAAGATTACAGAAAAAAATATAATTCAAAAATATTTTCAAAATAATAATCGTTTTATAAAAAAAATATAAAAAAAGTATTATTATAAAAAAATATTGTTAAGGTGCTCTTTATTTTTTTGGAAACAAAGCATAAGTTAAAGAGCAATGAAAAGGTTAACAAAAGACTCATAAAGTTGTATATTGTATTAGTCAGGAAAGTATGAAAATGGTAGAGAGTTCCGACCAAATAAAGTGCAGGGAATAAAACTAGACAAATACAATTTTTAAAGCATGTAGAGACATACAATAAAAGATGTGGCTTTGCTGAATGATGAGTCAAATAAGAATAAGTTTTGGATAATGGAACTAGAGATGATAGCTCCTTTGAGCAGTGACCATGATAGTATTTGTAGAAAAGAAAAAGAGGTGTAACCTTATGATAATAGGATAGTGGCTCAAGCTTGGCATATAAAGCAGGTCCAACTACATTTACAATGTATTTTTGGACCTTGTCTAGAAGAAAAAGAGCATCATTAGAGGGTCATTCCATATGAAATCATCCAGACCATGACACCCTTACGTTTCAGAATTTGTTCATTTTTACCTCACTTGCAGTCCATATTAAAAAAATAATAACTGCGAAAATTTTAATTAAAAAAGATATTGTCTGTTGAAATAGTGCTGACTCATCATTTAAGTGATTATCTGAAGCAACTACAATAAAATAATTTTAAATGCAGTTACTTTTTTTTTGTAACCAACTGCTTATATTCTCCAAATCTAAATCAGATATGTTGTATGTACGACCTGATATTGTTGTGGGTGTAGAAATTAGGCATATAACTTCAGAATTGAGCACCCAACACTTGTCATTTTTCATTGGCCAAAAGAAGTTTTTACTTGTTCCATGTGGATGCATGAATCTGACTTTTATATCAACGTCACATCTTCAGCAATTCCTACCCACCAAAATCTGTCATAAAAACATGCAATATAATCTCTTTTTTTTTATGTTTAATGAAATCTCCCATTATGTTTGCTTGTTCAAATGATATCAAATGTTTCAGTGTGTTTATCAATACTTGTTTTTTTATAACTTATAGTGTTTGAGGCAATTGGAATAAAGTGATGATACATCCTTGTCCCAGGAACTGTTCTTCCACCTAAATATCTTTTTTCTAATTGAACTCTTGTTTGGTCGATTTCATCTTTTGAAAATAATTTGAAACAAATTCCATTTATCTTGGCTTTACAAAAGGTGTACATTAAATTGACATCTAAAATCTGCCCAGTAGTTATTTGTTTTAGACTTTCTTGACATACTACTCTTTTAACAGTCCCACCAATACCATCACAGGGGGATTTACCATAACTGGTAGCAAAAAATACCCATTCAGCACTTAAATCAAAGTCTTTACCGTGATGATAAAGATTGATAAAGTTTTTAAAATTTTTAAATTGTGCTGCACAACCATTGGAAAAGTATTTCACACTTGATACATCAGGTAAATTTTCTTTGATATATCTAGTTATATCTTCCTGAGTCTTGTAAATAAATCCTGTGTCATGATCAACATCTTCTGAAAGGTAACAAAAAGATTAATGTTTGAGAAGTTTTTCCTCTATAAAATAAAGTGCAATTGTAAAGAGTGAACATTGACTTTTGCTCCAGTGATAACTTTGAACCTCATCCTGAACAACATATTGATAGTTTTCAGCAAAATCTCCTAAAATTAAGCATTCGTTTTGGTTAAGATTTTCTTTACAGTTTTTCAAGTATCTACTTTGTGTTTTTGTAATATACGAATGAGTGGTAAGGTTGTCAGTGCTGTCACATAATAAATCATTAAATTCATGTAGTGGCAATGACTGTGAAAGTAGTGTTGTACGATTGGTACTCTGCCATTGCTTAAATACTACATCTTCTTCATGCTCATGGTCCATAAACTCCTGCACTAAAAAACTTTTTAACACTTCAATACCAGGGCATTGGTTACATCGATGCAACATACATTCTGCATTTTCAAGGGAGCAAACAATCAATGTTATAAAGATTTCATATCATAACTTTTATTCCACCTAATGGCATCTATGAGAAATTTTGTATTTTGGTGATGTATATATACATATACATTGTGAGTACCTGACGCATTAGTTGTAATGCACCATTTAGATTTAAGCGTACAAAACTTTGACAAACTGGCTTTGATGTTAGGGTAGTTTTTTTTAAACGCAACATGTAATTCATTAAGATTGAGTAGCAATAATCTTTTTTGAACATGTTGGTTTTTCTTAACACTTATGAAATCTTTTTTTCCTGACATCATTCTTAAAAATTCATCACTTTGATAAAAGTTAATCACTAAATTAACTGTTTCTGGTGAAAGTGGGTTTCCATTTTTTTTTTCGGGCAATGATAGAATTCCATGCTCATTTTTAACTTTTCTTGCAATTCAAACAAGATACTCAGAAACTTTAAAGTAGCTTGATATCTTTGTACATGATTTTAGTGCGAGTGTTAACATTTGCACTTTATGGCGATAAGAGTCAGTCTCTGAAATTTTTTTATTTATTTCATACATTAAAATATTTTAATCATAGTCATTGTTAATGTTGTAGTTTGAAATTGGGCTTTTTATTTCTGTTGTTAAAGAAGTTTCTTTAATATTATATGCTAATGAGAGCATTTTTGCAACTCTTTCAATAGTGTTCTCAAACTTTTGTTTTGCTGCAGGCAATTTGCTGTGTTTTGGAAGACTTTTTAGTTTGACTGGTGAAATTCCAAGCAATTCTATAGTAGTAATTAGCTTAATTTTTTTCTCACTTTTTGATTCCCATTCTTCTTGTGAATTTAAATCTTCATCAGTTTCTACTGCTTTTTTGTAACATTTACTGCAGAATTTCCAACCTGGGGTTACATTAACATTATTTTCTTGCAAAGAGTTTGCCATGTCTAGGGAAATCTTTATATTACCTAAGAAACAAATTTAGTTTTAAGTTGTTTAAATAACTAAAAATGAAAAAATTGTTATAAATAATAAGTTCTATTTCTTTTAATTTTCATATCAATTCTGTTGTAATTAATGTTAGATTACCTTTTATAGCAATTTTTTTACTTTTCTTGTGTGTTCCAAAAGGATTGCAACACTTTGTAATTTTTCTCTCAAAATATTTTCCATAGAATTGCTTTCTTCTCTCAAAATATTCCTATAGAACTACTCATGATAACAACATATAATTCTTATTGAACAATATTTTTCCCTAAAATTTGCTCGCCATATTATTTCTTCTTGTTTTTCACTAGGAAGATCTTTGAATTGAACAAAACCTTGTTTTCTAGAAAATCCAGTTTTGTGGCAATGAATGTTAAGACTTCTTCCAATGTCAAATTTCTCCATATTGAATATGTTTATTATTTATACAATTACCTGCCAAAAAAATATAAAAACAATAAAATTACATTCTTTAAGAAAATACAAACAAGTAAAACCTTTAAAAAGAACAGAACAAAACTTATGCTTGTTTTTGATATAATAGGATTTGATAGAATAGGATTTGATATGATAGAATTTGATATGAGCATTCACCCATTTGAAATAATGAAAATAAAATGTTTCTCAAACTTAAACTAATAAAAATATATGTTAATAATTTTTATTTTAATCATTTACTGTTATTAATTCATTTAATGTAAAAAAAAAAAAAAAAATCCAGGGGGGTTTAGGGGGTGGGGCAAAATTAGTCAGAGTCCCCTTGGCCCTTCCTTGGCATATGAATATAAATGTCATAAAGTAGTCACTAAATAACAGTATTTGGTGTTTTATTCAAATAAATGTTTTAAAAAATATTTCAATTGCTTTTGTTACAAAACTTAAATTTTTCTAAATAGATACCATTTTTAAATGCAAATTTTGATAAAGTATTAGTGAGTCAATCGATGAATCTAATTTTTTTTCATTAAACCTAAGATGAAATAATGATATACAATTAAACTTTTTACTCTGGATTTTAGGCCATATTCTTCATTTTACCTTCAAAATTCATTAATTTACAAGTCAATAATTTTGAACAAAATTTGATAAACGAGGCATTTCCTGAGACAATCAAGTCTTGAGGTTGCTATTTTTGGATTCCTCGAGTAAAAATCTATTGGGGTAACAAATTTTGGGAAATTTGTTACCCCAATAGATTATGAAGATACTATATATCAAAGTTGCTTTGTAGTTGCTTCAGATAATCACTAAAATGATGAGTCAGCATTATTTCAACTGACGATATCTCTGCAACCCATCTGTATTTTTAACTAAAATTTTCGCAGTTATTATTTTTTTAATATGGTCTGCAAGTGAGGTAAAAATGAACAAATTCTGAGAGGTAAGGGTGTTATAAATATTTTTTTTTGGATGATTTCATATGGATTTACCCTAAAAGAACCTGCTTAAATATGACAACAGGATCATTCCATATCAAATCACCTAATGGTTCCCAGGGTACCACCTCAAATTTGCTTTGAATTTTAACCACTCACAGTATTTATGGTAATAATACCAACCTCAAAACTTCTGCTTGATGAAATTGGTCAAACCGTTCAAAAGTTATGATTGACTTAATATTGACCAAAATTAGGAAAGTTTAAAAGGATCCCCTAGTGCCGAGACAAGTTGTGTTCATATCATAGATAAACATTATAAAATAAGTTAAAAGTTAATTTAAAATAGTTTAGTTAAAATAAGTTAAGATAAAAAACCTTCCAAAACAAATTATTAAATAATTTATTAACAAAAAAACTTTTAGATTTATAATACCGCTTTGTTTCTGGCAAAGGAAAGTTCCGGCTCTTTGACTATTTTTATTTTTAAAGTCTGAACAATGCGCTTATATGTGACGTCGATACAAAAAGTTTCTTTTAAAAAAATTAAATCAAGTTGAACTTGCAGGGTTAAGTAAGTTTCCGCTGTAGCGGTTAAGCAAAAATATGAGATTCAAGTTTTGATATCAATTTTATATATATATATATATATATATATATATATATATATATATATATATATATATATATATATATATATATATATATATATATATATATGTGTGTATATCTGAAAAGTATATATCAGCTTATTTTAAAAACGGTTTCTTGAAATAAAAATATAAATTATTATCAACATAAGTTAAAAATATATATAAGATCATTTTTAAAACAGTTTCCTTAGTTTGTTAAAAAAATATAAAGATTTTTAAATCTTTTAAAATTTAACCATGTTCGATTATATTGTATGTTATGTTGGATTATATTATGTTGTATATAAAAAAATTGATTACTTATTTTCTAAGAAAATATTCATCTTGTCTATTTTAAAGTTCGCTTCGCCTAAATTGCTATTTTTATTATGCTAGTTTATTTAACTCAAATACTTGACGATACGTTGAACAAAAAACGAAAACATGCTGCAGCGAATGCTTTATATAACCACTGCAGACTAAATATGAAGGGGAAAACCCAATCAAATTGTGTAAAACTGAACTGAGTTTAAAAAACTTTGCGATAAGCAAAAACATAGTTATTGAAACCAGATGTTTTTTTAATGGAAAAAACTAAGAAGATTTGAGAACCTAAAATTAGGCTCTCAACCGGAAGTATAATGGCAAAACAACAAATGCTTTTGTTAATATCTCATTCAATAATTTGTTTTGTAAAGTTTAATTAACTTTTAACTTATTTTTTAAAGTTTATCTATAATATGAACACTACTTGTCTCAGCACTTAGGGATCCCTTTAAGTACCTGGAGCTTTATTTGATTTTTGACAGAGCATAACTTTGTAAATGAAAAAAGGTGATCACCTGAAATTTTGTATTTTAATAGTTTTTAACCCAAATAATCCAATTTTGTAGGTGTTTTTGATTGGGTTTGAGGAATTAATGAGTTATTGTACCCTAAAGTTGATATAAAACGCAATAGTAGGAAAAATTTTGAAAACTTTTATGTGCTACAGTTTAATATCTTTAGACAAACAGTATCAATTTTTTTCTACTTTTGTGTACTTAGAGCAACCACTTGTGGAAAAAATTAAAATTATTTGTTTAAAGTTAGTTTAACACTTGCAGCTGCCTATTAAAATATCATTTTTTTTGAAAAATATAATTAGTTATATAAACTTTGCAGGCATAGAAAATAGCGTAAACAGTTAAAATAAATTATAAAACTTTTTCCTGGCAAGGTTCTATGTATAGACAATCACAAAAATAGATTTAAAGACCTATACTCTACCTTATGACTTAATTTTAGCATTATAAGTGCAATGCTTTTTTAGTTTAAAAGGATACCTCATAGCGAAAGTTATATTATGTTTCAAAAAAATAAAAATAAAAAACAAAAATGCTGAAAGAAGAAGTGTATATACACATGAAACACAAGTACACTAATTTCTTTATCTTTGAATTACATAACTCATAATACTGTCATAATCATAATTGGAAATTTTGTAGTCACAAGCATTTCTACCCTTAATGGATGGAATACTTATTTGATATATTACTTTGTCAAATCAAACCCAACACTGAATTGATTGTGCATCATTAGTCCATTTTAAATTTAATTTGTTTTTATGCATGAATTTTACATTAACATCTTGGTTTTCATTACAAATCTCAAGCACAAGCATTAACATCTTTGTACCCTTCATCATTGTAAAAACATGCAATGTATTTACCAAGATGAAAGTTTAGAGGATCTTTTTTTGCCAAGTTAATATTCAGGGCTCGAATTAAGCGTATCGCGATCGCGAATCGCGATTACTTTTCGCACCTTCGCGATTAGTTTTTTCTTAAAATTTTTTTTTTTGCAATCGTTCTTTTTTTCGTGATTATTCTTTTTTTATTTTAGAAGATTGATACTCTATTCGCGAATACTTAGTGTTCTTATACAGTATAAAACTGCAGTGACTTCTGTAATGATAATTTTTTTTTTAAAGCGGAGCATAAAGTAAAAGAAAGAAAAATAAAAGATTTAGAAAATCAATTAGCAAAAATGTTCAAATGCAGGAAAAAGACCGATTGTTTAAGGAAGGAAAAATTTATAAAAACAAATGATTAAATACCTATTCGAATCAAGAGTGCAAGCTAATTATTGCAAATATTGCCATATGTATGGAAGGTCGTTTTCAATCTCTCCAAAAACCACCATTGTTTATACATTTGGTAGCTTTACTTGACTTTTATAACTGGCCATTAAATGTGAATGATGGAACTTTTGGCGATAAAGCTATCGGTGAAGTTGTTGAACATTTTTCTGAATTTTTAATTGGTGTAGGATGTGATTTGAATAATATACTTCATGAGTGGATCATTTTAAAAGCATACATGTCTCCCATCATAAGTAACAATCAAAATGAGTATTATTTGAAAATTTGGGAAATTGTTTTTTCCAAATCAAATTTGGTCAAAGAATGCCGAAATATTCTTGATATTTTTGAACTATTTTTAATTTGTCCTTTTACAAATGTGAAAGTAGAGCGAATGTTTTCATGTATAAATCGCGTAAAAAATGACTGGAGAAGTTGTCTTAGACGAGATCTCTTAGAATTTCTACTTCGGATAAGTGAAGAAGGTCCTGAGATTGACAAATTTGAACCTGATACTGCTATGGATGAATGGTATAATGATAAAGTTAGACGATTGTCAGCAAGTTTTCATCATTATCCGGAAAAAAGAAATAGAAGTCAGGAAAAACAGACATTGATCTAGCGACAGTTACAATATCGGATTTGGAAGAAAGTGAAAACGAGGAAGAAAATTGTGACAACTTTTAATTTTATTTTAGCGCATTGTAACCCCTTAAAATTAAAATATTAAATAATAACTTGTAATGGCGTATGATTTTTTGCTTAGTAAAAATAATTTTTTGTTAGTAAAAATCCTGAAAAATTCTAAGCATTAAACTAGTGAAATGATTACAAAACGATCAAAATATTTACGATTACGATCTAATACTTTTTCTATTAGCAATCAAAAAAAGTATTAGATCATAAAAGATTCTATTATTTAGACACATTTTTTTCTTTCGCTTTATTTTAATACAGCCGTTTGATTTAATGCAATATAATAATAGTAATAATGTAAATTATAACTAAAGCTACTTTACAACCGCTGAACGTAAATGTTATGACATCTTATGCAAAAATGAGACTTATTATATATGTTATATATTTTTATACTATAAATGTTTTTTTCAGCCCGTGTAAACAGTTCATTTGTTGTGAGAATCTGGTTTATAGAGATGGAGAATTGAATCCGGAGTAAGAAAGTGTCAGGCTCAATAAAGAGATGCAACCTTAGCACATGCTAATTTTGCAACGGATTTGATATATGGTTTCCAAGAAAGATCAGAAGTAAGAGTTAATCCTAGAAGATGAAGGGTAGATGACTCATCGAGTACATTACCGTTCATAAATATAGGAAGTTCTAAATTATTGCGATAACGATTGGCTGAAAAAAAATTGAGTTTTATCTGAGTTAAAGTTCACCAGCCACTGTGAGCCCCATGCTGTGGCAGAAGTGAGATCCTTTTCAAGCTCAAATGCCCCCTGCAAGCAATCAGAAAGTGTTGGTTTCTTATCATGACAAGAATAAATGGAAGTATTATCAGCGAAAAATGCCACCTTAGATATCAGAATATCTGGAAGATATTTAATATAAATTAAATAGAGTATAGGGCTAGGGATTGAACTTTGATGAACCCCTGAAGATCCAGAATAAGAAGAGGAGTGCTGTGCATTGAGGACAACTTTTATACTACGATTGGAAAGGAAGGGTTCAATAATCTTAAAGATGTTACCAGATACACCATAAGAAGAAAGCTTATGGAGAAGACCAGCATGCCAACCTTTATCAAAAGCTTTAGAAATATCAAGAGCAATGGCCTTAATGTCTCCATATTAATCTAATGCACGATAAAATCTATCGGTTATTACTGTTAACAAATCAGCTGTAGAATGAGAAGATCGAAGTCCATATTGATGATCAGAAAGTAAGTTATTAGATTCAAGATGAGAGATTAAGTGTTTGTTAATTAAAGATTCAAAAACCTTGCTTATGATAGGAAGAAGACTAATGGGACAGTATTTAGACAAATCAGAATGCTCTACAAAATTTTTGAAAATAAGGATAACAGATGCCACTTTTCAGCAGGCTAGAAAACAAGACTCCGATAAGCACTTGTTGAATAGTTTTGAAAGTATAGACGACAGCTCCAGAGAACACTTCTGCAAGACTACAACAGGTATGTTGTCCGGGCCACAAGATGTAGAAGAGTCTAAGCAGGAAATTACTTTAGATACAGAAGCTGGAGTGATACAAATGTCAAAACAAAGTCTGAACCATACAAGAGAGGTGGAATTACAGATTTGCCCTTATTATTGATACTATTAAAGATTCTCCAGGAGTCATGAGAGCCTAATTTTTGTGATCAAATACAAGATTTCATGACCTGAGAATAGTGCGCTTTGGCGTTAGACAAAACCTTTTTACCATGGTTTCTAGCAGTAATAAACAGGCGTCTGTTTTCTGGAGAATTGTTTTGCTGATAGATATGAAAGTTGATAGATATGTTTTGATTAGCAATTGCAGCAGCACAATGTGAGGAAAATCATGGGGAAGAGTAAGGCTTGACCTGGAATTGTTGATTGGGAATAAAAGGTTCAATGCCGGCCTGAATCCACGAAGTTATGTAAGAAGCACATTTGTCAACAGGACAAAGACAAAAGATTTCTACCCAAGGGCTATCGCGAAGAAAATCATGGAAAGAGTCCCAGTCAGCTTTAAGGTAGTTGTAGAGGTACGATGATAGGGTTATTCAGATGATGAAGAAGAATGAGATAATAATTTTAGAAAGATCAAACCGTTATCAGAAGCACCTAAGGGTGAATGTGGAGAAACTGAGCACTGACTAGGATCAGAAACAAGACATAAGTCGAGTAGAAAAGATAAATGATTTGGGTTGTCTGTAAAGCAAGTTGGAAAGTTGACTACTTGAGTTAGGGATTGAGCAAGGCAAAAGTTGTGGGCTTTAATGTCTGCAGTGTCACTGACACTAGAGCCAAGCCATTCAGTGTGATGAGCATTAAAGTCACCAACAACAATGGTATTGGCTGATGGATAAAGAGAGAGGGATTGGTCAATTTGATCAGAAATAACATCAAAGAGAGTGAAGTCTTGAG
The DNA here is from genome assembly GCF_038396675.1 of Hydra vulgaris. NCBI lineage: Eukaryota > Metazoa > Cnidaria > Hydrozoa > Anthoathecata > Hydridae > Hydra > Hydra vulgaris. Next base: position 39,514,269 of record NC_088933.1, read on the forward strand.
CTGAAGGAGAACGATATAGAACAAAGAGAAAGGCGATAGAGCAAAGTGGTGCTAAACGAAAGCACGTAAAAGAATAGTCTGTGGATTCAAACCTAGTTTCACGACAAATGGGTGAATTCTTACAAATGTAAATGTCCGGGCCAAGCATGTGACTATTGGAATCTTTACAAATTAAAGGAAGATAACCATCAACACTAAGATCACAAGATAAGACATTTGAACTCAAATTAGTCTCACAAAGAGCAAGTAGGTCTGGTGAACTTTGCAAAAGATAAGACTCAACAGAAGAAAAGTTACTTCGACAACCACAAATATTAGTAAATGATAGGTTTAGAGAAATTGGTGATGATGATGGTTTTTTGTGTTTTATAGTTTTTGGTACTTTATTCATTTTTAAATTTGTTAAAGAACTTGATTTAAAGCATAGATAGTACTCAGTAAACTGTTTAATAGCCCAAGCAATTGCCTCATTACTATTAATGAACCCTAAGCTGTAACAAAGGGCTCCAAATATGGCCTTATGTAATGCACACCAAAACGTACAAACAGGGACATCCATGCGCAACATGGCACTGTTTATACTTTGATATTTTTTAACTGTTGATGGAATCAGCCTCTCTGAGATCTACCACAGAGTTTGGGAAACTTGACTGCCAGCCGGCCTCAGAACCATAAAGCTGAGTTTTAGAGCTGTACCCTCATTAGGAGATAATAGAATGAGTTGCCTAGTCATAAAAACAGAGACACAAGCAAAAACCATGCATAGAGTCAAGAAGATTCAGCATTCAACATCCTGCGCCAGCCTAATAGATGCCAGCCTAAAAGATGGTCCGAAATTGTACAATAGCATTCACATTTGAGTTGATTTTTTTCATCTTTGTACTAAATAACAAATGGATGTAAGGTAGCTTGATCGGCTTGCCAGTAAAACCCTTAAGCAGCATCTTGCACAAGAAAACTATAGTTCTCTGCAAAATCCATAAGAATAAGACAAGTGTGTTGATCCAATGTTCTTTTTGCCTCTGATAAGTAGGAGGATTGTGCTTCTTTGATAGAGTAGTGTTGACAAAGGTCATACAAAGTTTCACTTAGAGTTTCAATAAACTCAATAATGCTTGTTTGTGAACAATAATGCTTGACTGTGAAAAAGCAGTTTGGTCAGTTGACACCCATTGTTTTTATGTGATCTGATTGTCAAATCATTATCAAAATCAAAATCATATATTTCAAACACATTTTCCAAGTAAGTCTTCAAATTTACTTTACCAGGGCAGTTGGAACATAGATGCACCATAGATGCACCATAGATGCAACATAGATGCACCTTCGACTATCTATATTACAAACACATACTTTCATCAAATTTTTGTAATATATTAAATGGCCCTTAATAAAAACAGTGAAAATCAACTTAGCATTTTGATGATTAGAATATACGCAAACTGAGTGACTTCCACTTCTGTCAACTGTGATGCACCACTTCGTCCTTAGTTCACAGAACTTGCTGAATCCAACTTTATGTGTAGGGTATAACTTCTTTAACTCAAGATAATGTTCCTTTAATCAAACTAATATTAAACATTTTTGTTTATGAACTTTTACATTATTTATACACACAGAAACAAACACGTCTTTTTTAATTTTTAAAAATAAGTTGAAAAATGAAAATAGAATACTTGCTAAACCTTAGGTCTAGCAAGTATTCTATTTTCATTCAACTTTCGAGCTTTCTTAACAAGATGTTCTGAAATTGAAAATGTTTTGCAAGTTTTTCCAATTGACCAACTATCAGGAGTTAGTGTTAGTAGTTAAACTTTTTCTTCCTTCAAACTTATTTTTATTTTATTTTTTATTGCATCTAACAGTTTGTCTAAATAATTACATTTTATACATTTTCGTTCTTTTTCCGACACTATATCTTTTGGGTCTATATCTAATGTTTGCGCTACTAGGTTTGTCATACTTGTTGCAATTTTTTTTAGCTTTTTGCTTTCTAGTGATGTGCCATCGGCTAATGCCGATTGTGGCTAATAGGTTTAATGTATTTGTTTAAGGGTATTATAATAATATTAAGGATTTAAATTACATATTTAACAAGTTCCTATTCATCAGAAGTGATTCGACCTACTAGCCTATGCTATTGGTAACCAGCAACCGATTAATCGGCTAAACCATTGGCCGATTAATCGGCTGATGGCATCGGTTGATTAATCGGCATTGGCCAATGCATCGGTATTCACTATTAAGCCAAACTAAACAAGTGCATAGGCACACCTTATATACGCAAGTTGCATACCTAATATTAAGATATTACCTTTATATACATACATTAAACTCTATAATTAGCCTTAATCGGCCTTTGCCGATGGCACATCACTATTGCTTTCCATACCCTAATTAGTGCCTACTTACATTTTTGAGTGGAGATATTTCCAATAAAGACACACTCTTATTAAGAACTGCCTTATCAAGGTCTGAACAACTAAAATCTTCTTCAGCAGATTTACTTCTGTAATTTTTTCAAGTTTGAATTTATTCATACAGTTAGCACAAACTTTTTGACCAGGTTTGATTTAAGTTGATTTTCTATTGATATGTTGACTTAATACAATCCCTTGATAATTTTTTTTCTTGTGGACTTTAAATGGATCACAACAGTATTTTTCAAGTGCTTCAAATCTAGAAATATAGGCTTTTTCATGGTGAAAACATACATCCTCATTTGGTTTGAAAGTGTATCCTATCCTTTGAATTAAAACTTCAATATCAGTATCTTATTATTCTTCCTACTATTCTACAATATGAAATTTTATCACAATCTTCATTTAAAACTCTTGCCACACAACATTTCTCTGACATTTTTTACTAATATAAATATATTAAAATTGAGGGTTAAACATGTAACATAATAAACTAAAAAAAAAACATTTATATTTTTCGAGTAATAAGATCAGTAAAAATGAAATCTCAAGTACTAATGTGATTAAAACTGTCTAAAATGCAACCAATAAACTATTTCTATATATAACTATTTCTGCATACACAAAACTTTTTAATTTTTGGTTCTTGCAATATTAAAAACTAAAATAATAAAATCCATAAAATATTGTGCAGATTTAGATTTTAATGCAAACTCTTGAAGCAATTGAAGTATTTTACACTGAAATTATAACTGTGTGTAAATTATATCATTATAATTATATTATATGCATAAAACTAAACTCATATCGTCGCATGAGAATTATAGGGTTCTATCTGCATTTTTTTATGTTAAAAGAATCTAACAATTAAAGTTTTAATAATTAATAATAAAAACAAAAAACTTTAAAAATATTATGAATAATAATATAATTTTAATAATGAAACCATAATAACATAAAAGACTTGTATTTTATAACTATAAAGAATAATAGCATTAAAACATTTTAAAATTAAATATCGAAAGTTAAGTTCTCACAACATAAAAAAATGCAGATAGAACTCCTATAATTCTCATGCAACGATATTATAAAATCATATCAAATAAATTAAGTTAAAACATTGATAATGTTATTTTAGGGAAAACTGATTATATTTATTCGAAGAAAAATTAAAAATATACACCTAAGTGATAGGGCTACAATCATGTCAAATTTTTTTTTTGGTGATTGTCTATATATAGAACCTTGCCAGTAAAGAGTTTTATAATTTATTTTAACTGCCTACACTACTTTCTATGCTTACAAAGTGAATGTAATTTACCATATCTTTTTTATAAAGTGAAATTTTAACAGGCTGCTGCAAGTGCTAAAATAACTTTTAGCACATAATTTTAATTTTTTCAACAAGTAGTTACTCTAAGTACACTAAAGTAACAAAATATTGTAGCACATTAAAGTTTCCAAAGATTTTTCTAATATTGCATTATTTAGCAACTTTGAAGTACAAGAACTCAAATATTGTTTAAAATCAGTCAAAACACCTGCAAAAATAGATAAATTGGGTGAAAAACTATTGCCGTAAAATTTCAGGTGATCATCTATTTTATTTAAAAAGTTATGATCTATTAAAAATCAAAATCTACTGTAAAAGAGGTTTCAATAGGCTCTAGCACATTCAAATTGGCAAAATGTATTGTGGATGGACGAATCCAAATTTCTTGTTTTTGGAACAAAGCGACGGATCTATGTGCGACGAACAGCTTCTGAAAAATTTCATCCACAGTGTATACAGCCTACAGTCAAACATGGTGGAGGTTCAGTAATGGTGTGGGGCTGTTTTGCTTTTAATCAGGTTGGTAATCTTGTGAAAATAAATTGAATTCTAGATAAGAACAGATATCATAAGATATTATGTAGAAAGGTCTAATTGGCCATGGATTCACCATGCAATGGGATCATGATCCAAAACACACAGCTATATTCTGTACAAACTATTTTCAAAAAAAAGAAGCTTGCGGAGAACTCAAAATTATGACATGGCCCCCACAATCCCCTGATCTCAACCCAATAGAGTTACTATGGGAACAACTGGATCGTGATGTAAGAAAAGAGTGTCCTACATCAACAACTCATTTTTGGTCAATTTTGCAACGAGTGTGGAATAATATTTCTCCAATTTATTTGGATAATTTAATCAAACGTATGTCAAAACTTGTTTGTGCAGTAAGGAAAGCAAAGAGTGGATTTTTCGATGAAAAAAAAGAATAAACTTTTGTTTGTGTTAATGTATTGCAAAAACTTGTTTATTTTTATCATAGGTTTAACAGGCTGTTTCAGGAAGCACGTGCGATCGCACGCCTTGTTCGTCCACGTTTAAAGTAATTTTTTTAGACTAACTGACTACAGCAGTTTGCATATTTAAACTAAGAAAAAAAAAACAATTCTTAAATAAGGAAACAAAATTGTGACGAAATATGAAGTTTAATTAAATAAACTAGAAATTGATTTAAAAAGTATGCTAAAAAATAAAAATTTTATAAAATTTTTATGCAACTTTTTTGTTCTTTTTTTTAGAGTCATTGTTCAAAAAAACATCTTTTATAACGATTTTACAATTGAAAGTTTTGATATGTAATTTATTCATGATTTTTATCAGTCCATATAATTTAAAAACTATTTTGCTATGTATGCTAGAACTATAAGAAATTTTTTAAAATTTTTTTCTTACATTTATTTGTTTATTATGTTTATTCGTTTATTATGTTTATTCATTTATTTGTTTTTACGTCTTTCCGCTTTTAAAAAAGTTTTTGCTATATTTGACGTTTTTTCTCAATACTTATATAATAAGAAAATTAGAAAATAAATATTTATTTGTAAAAAATATTATTTGATTAATAAATTTTGGTAATTACTGAATAAGTTAAATAAAAGAATAACATAGTTTCTTTAATAAATGTATTTACCGCATCTGATTCATGTATGAAATTGTTTCTTTTATATTGCCCAATTTCCAATGTTAATACAAATTAATAGAGATAATGAAGATAACGATTGTTCTGTTTAAAAAAATATATTTAAAAACTTAAAAAAAAGTTTTAAATAGGTTTCTAAAAATTTTGTCAAGAAAGTTCAGTAAATTAACAATGCACTAGCCCACAAAATTTTGCAGCAACGTTTTCTTTTTTTACATGAAAATCTTGTTTAAAATTTTTTTTTTTTCACAAATAAATAGCAATTAGTTTTTTGCTTTCCTGTTCATTGATAAAAACAGTAAAGTTTAGCAAAGACATTTGAAAAACAAATTTAAAAACTGTCCGTGTGTCTAGCACAATTTATAAAGTATTTCCTTTACATACTGACTGAAAAAAGTTTCGAAAAAATTGTATATCAAAATATATTTTTATTTTCGTTATATTCTTATCTACTTTTTTCTCCAACTTGTATCAATTTTGGTAGTGGAAAATAAGATACACTCTAAAAATAAGAAAACAAAAACAGTAAATATTTAGGTATATGATTTTTTTGTCAGCAATTTTCTTTTTTTATAAGGAAATTTTTTTTAGCATATTTTATTTAAGTTTTTTATTTTGTATAGCCTTCGGTTCTTTTCTTCGAGCATTATTTAAAATTTTTTTTTTTTTTCATAAAATGTAAAATATTTGTTCATTTTCTTATAATTTTACAGTTGGTTTTTGATTATTTTACTAACTGGTAATATAATTTTTTCTTGTTTATTTTGTGAACTCTTTTTAATAATGTTTTTAAACAATAAAGAGTTTTTTTTTATTATTTATCAGTTTACTGATAACATATTCGTGATCATAATTTATTTTCATAAATTAAACGAACGTCATTAAAACCTTACGTTATTGAATTAACAATAAACAAAATTTTATGAATAAAATATTTACATTAAAATAAATCGTGCATTTTTTTAATTAATATTACAAAAAATAATTTTTATATTTCAAAGGAATTTATATGTTTAATTCCTTAAGATAAAACTTTTTATTTTTTATTAAGATAAAACACTTTATTTTTTTAAACTAATTTTTAACAACAATAAAAAAAATTATTAAACAAACTGTTTCTTTACCAAAAAATCTATTAGTTTACAATTGAGGTTAAATGCTTTTACTTACGAATTTATTTCATCTTAATAAACGTCACGCTAACGACATCATCAAAAGAGAATTTAAATATTCTAAAAGATAAAAGTTTTTGCATAGCGCTAAACTCTTGAACACGTAGGCAAATCGCCTTTTCGCAGGCAAAATGCGAGCTGCGCAACGCTTCTTAACAACTGATTTATTCTCTAGTTTCTTATAGCTTTATTTTGCTGGGAATTCTTAAAATGTTTACTACATAAAAATGTGGTTAAGTTATCTAAAAAAATAACTTTAAGCGTGGACGTACAAGGTGTGCGACCTCATGCGCTTCCTGAAACAGTAATTAGTTAACTTGTTTTTTTATACATTTTTTTACAAAAAACAGAAAACCAGAAACTTTTGCCAGGCAGTGTATATATATATATACAACCCTCAGAATTAAGTTGGCATTTGGTAATGCTGACATAACTGCCGACCTTAAAGTGTTTGAGGTCGGCAAAAAACTGCCAACCTCATTTATATGTTTTATGGTAACTCGGATCTTATGACCTTAAAGTTTTTTTTATCTTTTTAAGTGTATTAAATTTAATGATTCTTATATAAAGTTCATTAAAGAGACTATCGTTGTCTAAAAAAGTTGTTAGTTAAAAAAAAAATATATTTAGATAATGTAGATAATATAATTTAAATAATATTTTTTTCAATAATATTTATTATAAAAAATACATACTTATAATTTATATAATACAAATTTAAAAAATTATATACAACTTTCATTGATACTTTAAACCAAAATCATAATCAGTAAATCTTAACTTTATTTAAAAGTGTTTTGCTAATATAAAAATATTAGTTTAAAAGTTTCTATGTTATTTCTAAAGTACAAAATGGAAGGCTGAGTAAGTGTGAATTGTATAAGTGCCAATGCTTGCAAATTCTTGCAGTTTTATTTAAAAGCGTTTTACTAATATAAATCTGTTAGTAAAGATAAGCGTGTAGAAGTTATTTATTTTCAACATAGTTAAAAACTATTTTTTTCAGCGCATTTGTTAAATATTGCGGTCAAATTGTCAAAACAAAATATTATTTTTGTAGTCATAAAATAACTTGAAATCGCACGCCTTCCTGGCCAAGCCTGACATAATTATTTCATATAAAACATATTTAAAAAAATTTTTTATTAAAACTTTTAAAAGTATACTTTTTTTAATTTTAGTTAAAAAATAATGCATTTTATGCAAAAAAATTCCAAATAATTATTTACAAAATGATTAATTTTTTTGAAATTTTATAAAATTTTGCTTTATAATAATATTTTGGATTAATATTATTAAAATAAAGCAAATGTTGAATGATCTTATTATTTATATATATATAATAATTTTTCTTTCCTCTGTGCATAGGTTCCTCCACTACCTAACAAGCCTGTTATCATACCTGAAACAGTTGAGTCAAAGCTAAATTTAAAAACTACAGGTAAAACATTTTTTTTGTTTTAATTTTTGTTCATATATATAGGGTTTGGAAAAACCCGGCATTTTTAGACCCGACGAGTCCGAGTCGAGTCTAAAAATATTTATCCGGTTCGGGTCCGGGTCCAATACGTCTTTTTAACTTGCAATTTTAACAATAGCATGAAATGATTTTTTGTTCTCACGCCGATTTTTAAAAATGGATTTGGTATGCGTTAAGGTAAATAAAACAACTTTTAGCCAGTTCAACGTCTAAAGTAAATATATTATTCTATACTTTTATTTTAAACTTAAACTACCAAATAAACTTTACATTACCTTTTTAAAAATATCGCATTTTATAAAATGCATGTAAATATACTAGCAAAAATAAACTTAACTTAATTAAAATACTTGCAAGTGTTTAATACAAAAAAGAGCAATTATTTTTACTTAAAAAATAAAACTTTAAAAAAACTTATGCACTTAATGAATTGTCTGATAATCTAGAACAAATTCTTGTACAGAAGTTGGATGCTACTAAAAATGTTTGTTCGGAATATGTTGATGTTGGTTTTATCGTAATTAACGCTTGATACAATTTTTCTAAATATACAGTTCTTTTTTTAGTTTTTGAAAATAATAAAAATTCTTTTTTAATATTAGCTAATTTATATCCGCAACTTGACATAATTGGACATTTCGCACTTTCTAATATTTTATGTCGTTCTTCCTCCATTGTTAATGGTACTGTGTTTCTTGTAGTATTTTCTTTATCTTCAGCTGAATGCTTCTGTTTATGTTTGTTTTGTTGTTCTTCATCCACACCAAATAATCTCTTCAGTAAATCTGTTGTAAATAATTGTATTTTCTTTGAAGGCTTGGTACCATTTACAAGAGAATCTAATAGCTCTTCTATTTCTTGGTTTTTACGGCTATTTGTTCAAGCTTTCATTGTCATTAATAGCTCTCTACTTAAATTACCATTGGATTCTTTTAATTTTCTTAACACAAAATCAATTACTAATCGAGTGTTGCAAGATTAGCATCGTCTCTGCTAAGAGCTTCAACAGTTAATTTAATAGGCTTAAGAGTATATTCCAATTCATTTAATAATTCAATATTAATATCTTTTATTAAATATACACTTCCAATATGTTGCAGAGCTTCTTTAATGATATAAAATAATTTTAAAAATCTAGATATCATTTCGATCATTGAGTTCCAACGAGTTCTTACGTCTAACACCAGCTGAAGTTCATTTCCTAAAACTATTTTGATCTTTTCTTGCAAAATATTTATTTTTCACAGAAGAACTTTTAAAGAATTTGACAGTTATACAAACACTTTTTATATTTTCTTCATTGCCTACATTGCCTAAATTTGTTAATTCAACTTCCGTACTCTTCGACGTCACCGTTGCTCTCGTCAGAATAATAATTTTCATCTTGATCATCATTAATATCATCTTGACCATGGTCATTTCTATCTCCATCAACTTCATCTTCATCTTGCAAGGCGGTAATACTTTTCTTTTTTATAAAGTACATCACAAACAACTAAGTGTATAGTGTTATTCAAACACAAGTTATAGAGACTAGGAGATTTTCGTCCAAATATTATCATTACACTTGCACCGTCGCTGGTTGAACCAGCTATATATTTTTTAAAATTAATATTATATGTTATTCTACTTTTTCAACTAACTGTACAGCTGTACACGAGTTAAAAATTCTCACTAAACCCAGATTATAAACTTTAGAGTCAATTCCATGCAAATTGATATTAAGATATTTCCAAACTTTCATACTTGTCCATTCATCAAGTGTAATGCTAAATCGTCGGCCTTTTTTAATTTTTTTTTAATCTTGTAACAATTCTAATATTTCCAACTTCTTTTTTTCATAAAACTTATGAATTAAATTCATAACATCTCTTTCGACTTTAGGAACATAACAACTTGATTTTACTAAACTTTCACAATAAAACTAGACTTTGTAATTGCCCTAACTGATATACCATCAAGAGCGGCCATTATAGAGACAATTTCTTCTAAAGGTTTTCTTGCGACGGAAACGAAAGTGTCGATAGTTTTGAATCGTTTGGTGCCAGAATTTTCTCCTATTTCTTCCTGTGTTGGTAAAGAAATTCCATGTTTAACTTTTAAATGTTTTATCATTGATGAAGTATTTCCATCTTTGTTTGATATTATCTTTTTAACTTTTCAAATCAGCACATTGAGTGAAATACTCCCACACTTTGGAGTGCTTTGGCATAATGGGGCTCTAAAAAATGTTCTAGTAAAATTATGATATTTCACTTTTTTCCTAAAATAGAGAAATAATTAATAAATGAAAAGTGTTTTTTTTTAAGTTTTTTAAATACACGCTAAAAGAATTCAGTTATTAACTTCAATCTTTCTAATCAAAAGTTTTTATATTAGCGAATGCTTTTAAAACATTTGCTAATATAGAAACATATTATATTAGCAAACCCTTTAAACCATTCGCTTATATATATAAATATTCGATTAGAAAAAATTTAAGTTATGAAGTTAATTCTTTTAGTGTGTATTCGGACATACATGGAAACATACATAAACTTGAATGTTCTCAAAACATCTAAAATGCCGTGGCCAAGTTCAACTTTAAGTTAGATTCACAAACCCTACTACTATATTTTTCTAGAAAAAGTAGGGATCCAGTTCGACAATGCACCACTGCCTACGAAACAAGGCAAAACATTCAAACCATGAGACTCGCCGAGCCTTAAACCGGGTATCGGATCCGGGTATTTACCCACAGACTCGCCAAGACCGGGTACCCGGAACCGAAAAACCCTATATATATATATATATATACACACACACACACAGGCTCACACACACACACTACCAGTCAAGTGTTTGGGTTCACTTGCTTTATTTTTTAACACTATGTATTGTTCTTTAAAAAGTGAAGCTTATTACATTCCATTGCATAACATTAATTTTAGTCCTTTATTACCACATTTTGATTATAAAGAGATTCACACATCTATTTGTGATTATAGAGTATATGTCAGCATAACATTAATAAATACTTTGGGTATATTTTGCTGTAATATTAACATAGTTTTTTTTTCACTGCTTCGTGTATTTTTTAGTATTTTTATACAGGTAGTCGAAACATTGTTTGTATTAAATACTGTAGCATTTATAGAATAAGCACATAAAAACAATTTAAATTATTTCAAATTTGTTTTTATTAAAATAAAAATTATTTCAACGTTAAGCAGATTGATATCATTTTAAGAATTTAGTCCTAGTATTGAAATTTGAAGAAAAGTATACATTTTATGTTTTAATTGAAGAAAAAGGGGTAAAAAAGAAGAGCTGAGTGTAGAAAAATGAGCTGCTACTGTGTCATTACACGGTTATTTAACACAGAAAATTACTTCAAAAATTAATATTTTTCAAAATGCAGTCATAAGAAAAACCATTACTATGCAAACTAAACAAAGTTAAAAGATTGAGATGGGCGAAAATACAAAAGATTTGACTATTTCAATAATGGTCTTATTCACAGATGAATCAAAGTTCAAAATTTTTAGATGAAATTTTTGACAGCATTTTAGTTGGTTAATTGGAACAATGCGTGATCCCAACAGATAAGCATGGTAGAAGGTTAGTCATGGTCTAACTCAGTCACCTGACATAGAGACTTCGCAGCCTGATCAAACTCTATTGAGTTGTTGTGGGACAAGTTAGATATATGTGAGAAAAATGCAACTAACTAATCAAAAACACATTTGGGCATTTTTGCAAATATGCTGGAATAAGATATCAACTCAATTATTGCAGAAATTGATTGTAAGGATGCAAAAATACTGAAAGATCTTTTATGTCATCTTATTTTGTTGAAAGATTATTTTATTGTAAACAATATGAGTAATTAAAAATTATTGGAAATATCTATGTTTTAAAAATAAATCTAGAAAATATACTGGATGATCTTCCAACTCAATTTTTTTTCCTTGAAAGTTTAATATTTTTTTTGTAAACAATACAAATAAATACAAGTACAATGCATAGTGAGAAAAATATTTTCTTTTTTGTGCATTTTTTTAAACTTATCAAATAAACCCAAAAACCGGCAGTGAATATTTATGTATATACTACCAATTAAATGTTTTCGTTTACATGATAAATTATATATATATATATATATATATATATATATATATATATATATATATATATATATATATATATATATATATATATATATATATATATATGCATATATATTTATTTATTTTTAATTTATTTTTATTGATTTTGTCCTATTAATTCAAAAAAATTTTAGTATTGCATATTGGTCTAAAAAAGCATCATGTCAAATTTCATGAAGATTGTGCAATTTTTGTAGTAGCTCTGACCTATCAAAGTTTTTGTTTTTTGATCATTTCATTTTATCCAATACGTTGGGATTATTGGTCAAACTATTTTATTGCTATAGTCGTTTTTGATTGCTTGTTTGTTTCTTGCTTTACGCTAGGTTCTATAGTTTATTTGTTTGTTTGTTTCTTGCTTTTCACTAGGTCTTCTTGAAAGTTTACTTCTTTACGTGATATTGTATTTTGTAGTATTTAATCATGAATAAAACAATTATTTGAAATTTTTTCTTGGTACCATTTCTGTAATATAGTAAAAAAATAAAAGCTTCTAAACTGCCTTTTTATCAAACCTGAAAGATTTACAATGGGATCAAACATTGCCTACAGCTATAGACCATATGCTCTCACACTATCAGAAACCCAGTATCCCAACTCTAGTAGACAAAAGCAATATTATTTATAGAGTAATCAAAGATTACTATGGGATTCATTACTTTGATGAAATTGAAAGATGATAGAAAATGAGAAGATGAACCTAGAATAATTAAATTGAAATCAAAATCAAATTTGACTACATAATTTTATAAAAACACAGTTGTAAAGGACATGGTAGCTAAGTAAAAGGGGATAACATAAGTTGAACAAGATGCCATTAATTTTGATAAAATATGTTGAGTGATAGCCATATATTCTGGGGTGGGCAAGGTTGTCACAAAAATGCCAAAAAAGAGAATTAAAAAAACAAGAACATCATCTCAAACAATAAGAAATAAACCAATCTAAACACGCTTTTAAAATGAACCAGACAGTAGCTCTTATGAGGATGTGAATGTTGAAGCAGTTAGCACCAGAGCACAAGTAAGGAAACAAAG